>NW_027118462.1:300000-525085 GCF_036417845.1 Apteryx mantelli
ACTGCATGAAAAATTTCAACTATTATTTAATTGCAATTTATTATTTTTATTCCAGATATCCTCCAACCAGACCTGACCCTTTCACTGTCACTAACATCGCATAGGACGAGAAGTCTCTAGGGACAAGAACAAATGTTCTCATTAGCACAGGGAAAGGAGGAAATAGATGTTTAGTTAGGAGAGAACAACAGTTAAATGATATAAACCAGAAGGAACTATCCTTGTCTTCCAGTCTGAAGAGCGCATTCAGAGATATTCACCATCTCTTTTAGGGACCCCCACAAACCAACTGGAGTCTGTCATTATCTCAGGCAATGGCTCACGTTACTTGACGCTGATTGCAATGTTGTTCCTGAACAAAAACCATACCTGCCTATCTCCCTGCCTCTAAGCGACTGTCAGGCAACAGAGTCCAGTTCCTTCATGTCACAGGCAACCACATCATGTAACAGCACTTAAAAATCATCAAAATCCAGCTTATGTTTCATGCCTTTGTTTTGCTTCCAGAAGGACGTTCCCAGAGTTTACCCCATCAACGTTTGGCAACCTTCTCCTAATTTCCATACCAGATTTGCTCACAACGAATGTATGGCTATGTGTTTCTCTAAATTGCCCTCTAGCTTAAAGAGCTAGACAGCTAAACAGCTCTTT
Organism: Apteryx mantelli; assembly: GCF_036417845.1. Classification (NCBI taxonomy): domain Eukaryota; kingdom Metazoa; phylum Chordata; class Aves; order Apterygiformes; family Apterygidae; genus Apteryx; species Apteryx mantelli. The sequence continues at coordinate 300,652 of NW_027118462.1, forward strand.
GCTGTTTACCATTTCTCCTCCCAATGAGGTTAATATTCTCAGCCAGTCAATGTGTTGTTAGGGTATCTGAGCTCATAGAATAAAGCCCAGCTACCTGAACAGTGTGTTGAGGAAATAAATGTAGCTGTTTAAATCATGATTTAAAGTTGATTTAAAACAATCCTCCTTTGAACGCAATGACAAAATTGCCATCATCTTCAGTGGGACCAGACTTTCACATCACAATATATCCTCAGGAGTACTTAAACAAAGAAGAGCACACTGCCAAACAATCTTCTGCTCAAAATATCTTTTCCATTCCTCTGCTTACATGTAAAAATCTATCAAAAGGGTCTTCTGCAGTATGTCCAGCAGTCATAAATTTCTGGCCATTTTGAACTAGAGCTGGGAAGAAGATCCCAGAGTCCTAGCCACAAGGACCTGCCTTAAACATCTGTGAGGACTACAGATCTGTGGCACAAAGCGAGCATTGATCTGGCATTTGTTTTAGAACACCATCAAAATGTTGACAGCAACACAGACAAAATGAAGGTTGATGGTATGTTTCTGGTACCTCCTTCCCTGGTTTTCCAGCCCAGTCTGGTAATAGCATGTCCATCTTTCCAGAGAAGTGGGCCTCAGGAACTCTGTCCCGAGCACAGCTGGGGGACTGGGGCCGGGACAGGCCTGGTGGCTGGTCTAAGTTATTAAGTATGCTGCAGCACTGAGTGCAGCTGCAACTAAGGTAGAGTGTATTAGTGCAGTGATTTGAAATGAAATTTTGTGCACCGTTTTTACAGCACTATAGAAATTCTAAAGGCTTAGGGAAAGTGGGGGGGGGGTTGTGTGTGTGTGTGTGTGTGTGTGTGTGTCAAACCCAACAGTGTTCATAAAACGCAATGAAAAAGATTCAGTAAATCATTTCCTTTTTCTGTAGTCATTGTCTTACAAGAAATAAATTATAATATTAGAGTTTTGATGGGGTCACAGTGGCAGCTGACACTGGATGGAACAGAGAGCTTTTCAATAAGATAAGAAAATAACTACACAAAAGATGGAGGTTTCTGACCTTTCAAATTGCAGCCCGAGACAAAGTGATTCTTTAATGCATAACCTCCTCACTGCTGCTGCACTGATCATGAGCTTTCTGCTCATAGATTCTGTTAACGGTGAGCATTCAGGACACGTCAGATTCTGTCACCCTCCCAGAGTGGCGATGCAGAAGGACACCTCTGCTCAACTTGGCTCCAAGGCTACGCAAGGAATGAGACCTCTCAGCAAATCCAGCATGCCATCCTGAAAACACTTTCTCAATGGCTAACTGTTTTAGCCATTTTCCACTTTTTTTGCTGAATAAAGAATTCACATAGCCTATGACCAAGTCACCATTTCACCTTCTTTTTGATATGTGAAATGGAGTATTTTCCACACAGGGCGTGGTTTCTGGCCTCAAATCATTTTAGTGGTTTGTCTATGTACTCCTTTTAATTCTCCATCATTCCCCTTAAAATGCAGAGCCCAGAGCTGTACCCATTTATTGTCTTTACTCATGCTAGATAGAAGACAATATCACCTCTTTATATTCAGGCAGCTCCACCTTTTAGAAATATACCATCCTCCACTTGCACTGTTTAGACATCACTTAATCAAGGTACTATGCAGAAATTTATCTTCTCATACACTTGGCTCATAAATAACTCTCTCTTATCCATTCATCATTTTTGTTGCTACCATATGAATTCACTGTAATGCATCTCCCCAACAGGAAGCGAGGCTCTGCGATTGCACATAGTAGCCAAGTGGTCTTACCCAGCTGCATCTGTAGGTATCAGCATTTCTGAAAGATAAGCAACTACTGTAGGTCACATATATTTTGGAAGAACATCATGCCATTTTTAATCACATGCTTCAGTGAAGATTTATTTCTACATCATAAGTATAGAAACTAAAAGATGTGACTATAAGAACATTCATTGCTCCAATTAACTTCAATTTTGGATATAGAATGTTACTGCTCTTAGAAGCTGCTTACTGAGCAGTAATGAAGAACACAAATGAAAAATTGCTTTACGGTACAAAGCATACTTAGGTTATCAAAACTATAAACTGTTCGGGACAGCACCATCTTTTTCTTATGCTTTTATATAACGTGATAGAGAATTAATCTGTCATTCATCTAAGCACCCAGCCTCTGCCAACATACAAATAATCAATAACAATTAGCAAATAATTCCTTTTCCAGTGTATGATATCGTTACTCTTTGTCACTTCTGCCTAGGTACTTGAAACGGATCAAGAGGGAGATGGACGAAGCAAAGAATATTCCATGATGCAGAAGATTAGACCATTTCCAGATAAAGAACAATTTATATGGTTCTGCAGAAAATGGAGTCATTATGCCAAGACTCAGACGTGATGTCTCGGGAAACTCCAAGTCTTCAGAGGAGAACAGTAAGCCTCAGAGCTCTGGTACCCATGTGGGAATATCAGCATGATGATCCAGATGTGGCCACTCAGAGCAGTGTGTTTTTTTCAGGGGACCAACACCTATATAATACCCCTTTTTTGAAATACATTAATGGCATTTTCATAGTGCACACAACACACTAATGCAGTAAAAGTACGCACATTTTCTTCTTCTGAGTGATAAGCACTCATGCACAAAAGGCAAATAAGGTCTTGTTAAACTCAGGCCAAAATTTAAATCCATTGGGGTGATTTCTGAGTGCTACTACCTTTCTCCTTTCAGGAGTAGCTGTTCTTTTTGTTACAACCTTCTTGTGCTTAGCCCAATGTCATAAACATTTTCATTTACCTCTATGTACTAAGCTGCTCATGTCCTTGCACAGAGTTCTTCCAGAAACGTTATCTTCTCAACAATGAACTCATCCTTTGGCTGCTTCCACTAGTCAGAGGTGACTGGAAGCATATTAGGATGAAACAGCAGTGTCTAAGATGTAAGACAGCCAAAGTACAGTGTTTGTCACTAATTCAGTACTTAAATTTGAGCTAATGTCACTTCTATAAATAGGCTGCTGCCAAACAAAAGATAGGAAGTAATGAAGAACAGCAAACTTTTCTTCAAAGAAAACTGCCTTCCTTTTCCCTACCTAATCACTTGTCTCTTGTGAGGCTAAATTTTAGACGCTTCACCTAAATATCCCACTAACAAAAGTGCCCAAATTATCTGGCAAACCAGCAGAGAAGGTTACGTGCCTTTGAAGGCCTCCAAAGACATTTTAGCCCCTTAATGTAAAGCCAATGGTAGGAAGGTTTGATCCCCACCTTAGACATTGGCTGCTCATTTAGTTAATAGTCCCCCATGGACTCGGGGCCAAGAAACTTGCCAAAGCCACAGAAGAGGTCAGTGGTCTAACACAGAATAAAATCTTCATCTCCTAACCTCCTATCTGGAGCCTTAAAATCATTCTCCCTGCACTACTTCCAACAAAATTTCACTGCCCTGGGCCTGACGAGGCCTGTAAAGAAAGTAATGAATAATCAACACATTTATCCTTTTCATCTTTTTGTTGCTAACTAATAGTGAAGAATCTTAATCAGTTCTCCCTAATCTTCTCTGGTACAGGAGCGGCAACCTTAAGCACAAGATATTTTTTTGCTACTGCCCAAAGTGGCTTCCCCTCTTGTCTTTGAAAGCGAGTGTCCCCACACAGCTGCTAGGAGCCCACTACACTCTTTTGCGTCTTTACGATTTGGGAAGGCGCCCAGTCACCACGACACACATTGTTCGCTACGAGCACTTGACAATCTCACCCTGCAGGTTTTCCATGAGACTCACTACTTCTCCATTTTAGTTACTACAGCCTGATATTTTTCAAAACTGTAGAAACAGTGATTTATCCATGGGCATTGCTCATGAGCAAGAAATCTAGCTGCTTTTGATGGGATGTTCCTGGCCACAAACATGCCATTCTTCTGCTTATCTCCAGCAGCAGGCTATGTTACCTGACAGGCAATGTAGCTATGCACCATCTTGCTTGCAGCAGTTGTGCTGTATGTTGTATAGCTTCCCTTCATTACCAAGGGCAACCACAAGAGGATATGACAAAAATGGGACATTACAGGTTACAACACTGTGGGATGCCTCTCCCCAACATAATTCAATTCTCTGTAAGCTTCTCTTTTGTGTCGTCATTCTGATGAGAGGAGAACCTTGAACTCCTATTTAAAAGGACATAGGTATTTTTCTAATAGCCATTGTAAATTAGACTAGACTAGCGAAACTTGAAAAAATCCATCCTCACACCCTATTGTCTACATTGGTCCCAGACTTTGATAGAAACACGAAGATGCTCAAACATAGCTTTTCTATAGCTGGCAGTTGCTCTTGAAAGGTCAATTAGAGTCCAGAGGTAAGGGTGCCACCAAGAGAATACTGCGAATGACTGCTTTAAATTTGCTTTTCTTTTTTAACTGGTTGACAAAGTGCACTTCTTCCCCTTTCAGTTCTTGCACAATGGATACCAACCAGAACCTTCTCTGCTTCCCATCATGAACTGTAGTGTGTGCCTTCACAATAAGTTTCCGTGGAAAGAAGTGACACCTCTCAATTCCTTCACTCACCAAACCAAATTTAGGCCTATATTTAGAGAGTGCTATGAACAGGTACCTAATAAGGTGGAAAGGCTTCCTCCAGCTGGCTCAGAATTCTTGAATTACATTCACAGCTTTTTGTATAAAAATTATTTCCAGGCTGTCAACATCCATAAACATGAATGAGGTCAGTTAGACTAGGACATTGTAAATAATACTGAAATCCCTTATTGGTGATAGCAGTGTCTCATTGATTCACAGATCTCTTTATACTTCTTCACTTTGGGTGTCACATTTGTGCTAAATTAGAGCAGCTCAAGGGCACTTGAAGATATCAGTTGGAAATATGTTCTTGCAGGAGGTGGGAGAAGTGCAAGGGATACAGAATCTGTTAAGGTGCAAAGCATATTAGCATTGTTCATTGCTGGACATGTCTGGTAGCAAAATATCACCTCTGGGCTGCAATGTCACCGTTAGGAAATTGCATTTGATCTTTAATACAAATATCATGCCCATGCCATTTTGAAACATGGCAGAAGAATACCAAATCCATTCAAGGACATTACAGGACACAGCAATATGGAACAAGCTGAAACATTAGTAAATGAGGTAACAGAAACTTCAGTCTGCAATGACATTTTTCTTAATATGTATCTAAAAATGTATGCTTGGGAGAAAGATTGAAAAATTTTGCAGCATTCCCGTTTGGCAAATAGGTAGAGCCAGATGAACCAGCTACTAGCTTCTGGTGCTGTTCCTTGCCCTTGAATAAGGGATGCAAGATACAACAGAAATTGCCTATATGGTTTCCATCCATACATTTTCCAGTGTTGTGACTGTGCTCAGGAACAACAGAGAAAAAACACAGATGACAGACTATCCTTTTGCAATCAGCAGGTAATGGGCATAAGTAATATACACACTTTAAAAGCTTGTCTTAGATATGCCTGGGATAACAGGGAGATATGTTTAGCAAGGTTGAACTTCTCGTGTCTCAGTTCGGCAAGTGTTCTGTCTAGATTCTTAGCCAAATCACCATTTCTGGAAATCCTATGGGGACAGAATTTGTTGTGATAAGCGGTTTCTGAATATCTGGATCTAGATTAGGCTTATTATAACTATTATTATTATTATTATTATTATTATTATTATGATGTTTCCTAGAAAAGAAATAGGCAGATGAAAATGCATAAACACTGAAAGTCAAGAACCTTGTGTAAGAAAGAAGGCAGTGTTTAATTCAATATAATTTTTTCATGTACAGCTAATTGCATGCACACTTGTGGACATAAACAATCAATATTTAGGAATGACATTGTCAGGAAAATCAGACTACTGGAAGCTTTTGTCATGTAAACACAAAGGTAACTGAAGTAAATCAGCTAAATTTGTGAAATCTATGCACATAAGTGTTTGTAGGAAAAAAGAGTATCTTTCATTAGGCCCACAAGTATAATGTACTGTTTAAACACACACACACAAACACATACATATTATACACATATTACCTGTATGTAATACATCTATACTACATATACTAAGCCTCAGTCATAGGTATAAGCCTCAGGTTTTACTGACTAGTTCTGCCTTCAGGCCTCCCACCTCCCTGCGACTAGGGACAGAGTCCAGGAAAGTGAAGCATTTTGCACTGAAGAGGAAGATTGAGTTAGGCACCACTTAAGCAAACTGAGTACATACAAGTCCATTGGACCAGACAGGACACCTTCAAGGGTGCCAAGGATGCCCACCAATAACATTGTGAGGCCACCTTCTGTCATCTTCGTGGTGGGTTGGAGGAAGTTTCTGATTGTTAGGAAAAGGCAAAAATCAAGTCCATCTTCAAGAAGGGCCAGAAGGAAGTTCTGGGGAATTACAGGCTTGTCAGCTTATCCTCAGTCCCTGGGGAGGTTGGGGAACAACATCCAGAGCTCTCTTTCCTACAGTTAGCTTATTGCTTCTGTCCTAGATGGAATATATCTTTGTTTTATATTTTTCCCCAAAACTGCACATCTTTTTTCTCCAGCTAAATGGTGCATTGTTTTCTCTCCAGCTTGAATCTCAAAAGAGCCTCCTTTTCTATGAGCAGACTGACTACCTGGGCCTTTACTGCTGGTGATTATTACTTGGATTACAGTGGCATGTAGCAGTCCCAGACTGCAATAAGGATCTCAGTGAACCGGGTTACTTGCATCCTTAAATACAGGAGATAAAGCACTCGTTTCTGCATATTCTTCCTCATAAGCAGAGATGCACATTTGCTAACCCAAATCTTGGCAAGAGTTTCAGGTTTTAATGTTTCTCTTCACTGAACAGCACCATTGAAATTACTTTAACAACTAGTGGCATTTTCCAGCCCAGCTCTGCAGGGAAATCATTACTCTCTCATCCTGCCATGAGGCATCCTCCCCAAACCTAGCCATGAGGCAAGGGATGCGCCCAAGTGATGGTCAACCATTTGATTATGAACAAAACTTCCCGTGAAGACAGGTGGTGGAGCATATTCCTCAGAAATATCTTTTTTACTTGCTGACGTCCAGCTCCCTGCCCCTGAGAGGAAGGATTCAGCCTTCCCACCGCCATCCTGGCACTGGAAGAGGGGAGGGAAGAGAAGAACCCGGCAGGTTGCCTTCGGTTTTGGTTTCCAGAGCATTTCTGCTGGTAGCACAGCTTTTACCTCTGTACACTCAACTATTTGTGCAGTCGCAGGATGAACTGGACTGCAAGACAGATCTGGATTATACCAATCACTTTTCTTGGGTTAAAGCTGATCTCAGGTTGGTAGTTCCCCAATCTTGTTTATCTGCTGATACTACTGCTACTACCGGGTACTGCAAGAGAGGGAACAACAGGGAGGGGAGAAGGTCTTCATCTCCTCAAATCAGTTTTGTTGCCTGAAGAAGCGTCTGCAAAACTACATCCTGTAGCCTCTTATGTAGCTTAATTGGCAAATGAGAGTTACAGAATACTGACCTAAGCATAGAAAGATAAAAACAGATCCACAAGGTATTGAGACGGGATTTGCTTTGTCACTCCTCAACAACACAGCGCTTTGCACGAGGTCACATTTAAAAGGGAAAGGGTCATATTTTCTTTCTTTGGTTCTCCAGCATCTGTCCGTTTTTATAATTCAAGCCAAAATTAGCAAGGGAAATTTCTGGAAAGGTTAAGCTGGAGTTTAGTGTATTGTGGTCCCATTAAGAACTCAATGGCAATAATCCCACTGATTTCAATAGGCTCCAAATTTCACCCAGTTGATTACTTTATGCAAAGCTGAAAAAGTTTGGGCCGCTACCTGCGTGACTGCATTGGGCACCGGTGTGGTAAACACCCAGCCAGGTGCAAATGACTTCAGCCAGACGGGAAAAATATGTATGCTCTTTGCCCCCATGATAAAGCATCCAGTCCAAGTTCAACAAAATGTGTTGTAGAAATGCATTCTTCAAAAATACTGGTGAGGATGCATGTATGACAGCCACATTTCCAGAACACATGAAAAATCATCAAGCACCAGATGTTCTGCAACTCTGAGTATATTCCTTTTGGGTGAGCAAAACGAGAAGACCTATTATAAGCATTCTTCGTGAGGCCTGCAGTAATGGGAGAAAATGCTAATTCGGCAGCTCATATTTCTGAAACAACTTGTCTTTTCCTCCCTGCCGCTTTAGTGTTGGATTTATGCAGTTCCCAGGAGAACAGGACTGTGCCTAGGAAAGACTGAATCACAACAGGAGACGCTTTCTTTGCATGACAATTTGAAGAACTTTCTTCCTTTCATAAACTCTGTGAAGAAAAAGCCTCCACATACGAAGGAATATTTTCATTGATTTTTCTGTAGGAGATACTGGGAAAACAGACACATAAAATCTCTTTTGCTTTGAAAAAGCAGGGAAAGAAATGTGTTTGTGCTCAGTTAAAATAAGTTAATATAGTAATCCCATATCCACATGGCAAGCTTTCTCCACAGAGCTCCTCTCTCTTGCTACCATGGAATAGGAATTGCTAGAATTAGATGCATGGGGTATATACAATCATTTTCTAATATTTTGGGTATTTTAGCCTATGATACTAGCACCCTAGCGCATAGTGGGGAACTAGAATGTTAACTTACACATTCACACAGTTTACACATCTAGTTTGCATTCAAGTAAATAGCTCATCAAGTCAGGAATCGTCATCAGCACCACTTTGCATGAGAAGAAACCATGGTAGTGAGGAGTCACGTCCCTGGTCTGAGCTCAGACAGGAGGGTGGTGGCACAAGTGGGAACATCACTCTGTCCTCCGACCCCTGGTGCAAAGCCTTCATCTCCTAGGTTAGAGTATGAACCACTTCCCTTGCTTCCCTCTCCAATCCAAAACTGTGTTCCAGAAAAGGAAATTACCATCTTTCATACGCAAAGATTTCAAGCATAACTATAGAAAAAGTGAAAGTGTTTGAATCAAGTTTTTATCACTATCATAAAATGCCTTGTACTGGAAGGATTACACAGAAAAGGAGCTTCACATCTGCCCGCACTGCTGCTATAACAGGAAAAGGAAGGTTTTGTAGGAACCAGGCAGACCGATCAAACCTTTCCCTGAGAAAAATGTGATCTATGTCATGCTACTTTCTTTCCGTGCTAGCTTTCTTTCCAGCACTACCAGTCATCTTATCACACTGATGAGAGGAGGAGAGAAGAACATCAGGGACTGATTTCCAGACTGAAGTGGTGGTCCAGGAGAGACCCCAAGCGAGCCTGCAGAGGCTGCCTGATGGCATCCTTCTTCCAAGGGTTCTGCAGGAGGAAAGCTGAAGCCTGCTTGGAATCACTGCAGCACGAAATGAGCAGGCAAAATATTTTTGACAGGTAGCCAAACCAATCAGTAGTTGCAAGAAATTCAAAACCATGTTGGTTCAAAGTGTTTTTTTGTTTGTTTGTTTGTTTTTAAATAACAACCGCTGCCAAAACACAGAGGTCCAAGACTCTTTGGCAACTGAACTTCATTATAGTGAAACATTGTCCATTTTGATGGATGCTATATTTTATAGAGGACAGAAACTACAAGCTTTGGTAATTTGTATTTGCTGCTTGTGTGTGATGCACCTTAACCTTAAAAGTCTGAATAGCAACTGGGGATTTCAGAAGTGCTTTTCCCTCAACCAGCTCTACTTATACTCAGTCAAAGGCAAAAATTCCCGCAAAGTTCCTACGTCTTATTCTGCAGCACTAATAAAACCACCTTAGCTAAGCAAACAGCACAGTCACCGGACTGTTTAAAATTCAAGGCACAGCTTAGTCAAAAAGCCGTTGATGGAGAAAAATTTTAGTGCAAGCTAATGAGGCATAAGGAGACACTCTCTTCCTCAACCCTATTCACACACTCTCTATTAAAAACTTGCACTTTGAAGAAGTGGAAGACAGAGTAGCCTGGGACAGACTTTCTGTGATCACACCAGCTTGTAGAAAAGGCATATAGGTTTTATTTAAAACTAGGTTTTCAAAAAGGCTGAAAAATAATAATAATAAAAAACCCCCCAAACACTCCCATCATTTAAGCATGTGCAAATCAAGAGTAAGCCCTGCTGTTTCTTCATGCTCGCATTAATGTCGTACAGAATAGAATTTGATATGCAACTTATTATTGTTAAACAGGGAAACTAGAGAGCTTTAGAGGGGCCCTTCCATCACACGCACTGTGGTACGCATTGCGGCAGCACAGAGGGTCACCACGACAAGGGGCATGCCGCTCCAGAAGCCCACAGCCTTTCGGCAGAGCCCTTTCTCTGCTGAAAGATGCCATTTTGACAAAATTCAGGTGTCTGTACAGAAGGCACAGACATCTGTTGATGGAAAGCAGGTATGGGATCTTTCCTGCTTGCGGCCAGCTTTTCCTGGGAATGCCCAGGGTCACTGCAAAGAAAGGAGCCTGTGCAGGGGCAGTTGCCCAAGGACACCACTAGCTCTGTGATTCCCGCAGAAGGAGATTGCAAACTTACAGGCCTCAGGCTGCAAGAAGCCCTTTCACTGATTTCAGAGCCCCTTTCCACTGATTTTCATAAACAAAAAAATTCCTCTTGCCCACCTGGGACAGCTAGAAGAACAGGTATCTGAAGGAAGACAACACTAGCCAGACAAATGCAAGCGGACCACTGATTACACAGATTCATAGACCATCAGGTCAAAAGAACTATTAAAATAACTGCATGACATGCCATAGAGTTGTAACATTTCACTATACATCCAAACTGTAGATTGAGAGCAGAGCAGTCTTAATGAGCTAGTCCAGGCATAGGAGAAACTTACCTTGGTGGCATCTCAGCCTGGGTAAACAGCTGCAGCACCTGCACCCCCACAGTAATTTGCTTTGAATTAACTTAGGAATCTACATCACCTTCTACCAGCCTACCCTAAAGAAACCACCTGCAGTTGCAAGCATTAGTTTACTGGGGATGAGGAAGGTCTGGAAAGTCTGTTATTGTCTTCTGCACTTATGCTGAAGGCAGGTGTGCTCCCAGCCACCTGATTGTGAAGGGACTTTGCAGGCCTTGAGAGCCCCTTCCACTCAAATTGAGGCTGCATCTACCAAATTGAATTCATAATTCTGGGTTGAACAACATTTGGAGATAATGTCATCTGTGTGAGGGAGTCCTTTATGCACTTGAATGGGGCTGTTTATCTGATAAAATTAAACCAGACAATAAAAAATATATCTTGATCAGTGTTTGCCTGAATGCCTGTAAGAAAAAGAGGAAAGGGGGAAAAAAAGGGAAGGGAGCTCTTTTCTCCAAGGGTACACAAAGTAAAATTCAGGAAAAACTAATGAATGGGAAATTAAAGCATTTTACAGTCAGATTACAGGATTTTACTGCCTGGCCAGAGACAATAATGATCTTAGGTAACACAGGGAGGGATCCTGCCAAAAGTATAATGAACCTAAGCCAAGACCCAGAATTTACAGGGCTGTCAGGATTATTGTTCTGCCTCGAATTTGCCGGTTATCTTAAAATAATACATTAGCTTTCTTCTGCATCACTACTAAGGCCTGATGCTGTTTTTTTCTTTCACTGATTTCAATAGCATTACTACTGCTTTACACCAATGTAAATGAAACTAGACTGAGGACCAAAGAATCTCATGGTATGAAATGTGTTTTTACGTGATAATAGTTGCTGAGAGAAAGATCTCTAATACCTGCTCAGGAAGTTTTTTTTTTTTTTTTTTTTTAATACTCAACCACAGTGCATGTTAAAATGTTGGAAATTTGTGGATTCATGTACAGGGAAGCAGGTTTTAATGTTGCAGAATTTCTCTACCCTTTCACATGGACTGTGATTCTCTCCTTTGGCCTAGAAGCACATAGTTGGGTCATTGAAAAGAGAAACATGAAGGCTATATTGCCCAAAATGCAGGGCATTACCACCATTTCTGCACATCCTCTGTCTGATACCGATCTTGGATCAAGTATTCTTCTGTGGTCTAATCCTGATTTAAAAGAATCAGAAGGATTCTGTAACTTCCAGAGCGCAGCTAACAGACGCAGCGAACAGACGCAGCAGTTTGCGCAGCAGTGGTTGGGCTCTGACTAGAACTTGAGGATCTTGTTGGAAGTTGTGGGCTTTCTGAGGACCCCCGAGGACCTAGAAGGTGATTGCTGTGAACAGGAAAGGGGAAGCTAGGCAAGGACAACTGCAGGAGGCCTTGACTTCTCCTGGGAAAAGCTCGTGGGAAAAGCTCTAGCTAGGAGTGGCTGCTGCTAACGAGCTCTCTGGGTTGCCCCTGGCCAGAGGGAGTTGGGGCCTTTGATCCCAGTGGCCCTTGATTAGGGCGGTCAAGCACCCTGTGAGTCAGTGCTAGGGAGAGGCCTATATAAGAGCCAGGCCTAGAGTGAACAGATGCAGCAGTTTGTGCAGAAGGGCGTGTGAAGGGATGCATGAAGGTACCTTCGTTTCTGTTCCCTGTGGTGTACACTTCCTCAAGTATGATCGTGACACGCTGCACAGCGCGTTCCCAACCGGCTGTTGGAGTTGCTGTCTCAGAGGCTTGGACCCAAACCGACCCTCTGACAGTAGATGCGGCTCTACAGGTCTCAGGCTGCAGGGAGTGCTTGGGGCCTCTCCGGGAGGCCTGGGCTGGCAATCAGCTCTCCTGCAGGAGGTGTGCTGCTGTTGACGAGTTGTGTCGTCAGGTAAGGGAGTTACGGGACGAGGTCAGTAGGCTGCGCAGCATCCGAGAAGCAGAGCAAGAGATAGACAGGGTATTCTCGGAGACTGTGCAGCTCCAGGAGTCCCAACCCTCTGCAGCAGTGGAGTTGCCAGAGGGCTCTGTGCCGTGTGAAACGGTACATCATAACATCGTAGAAGAAGACTGGAAACTGGTCACTGCTCGTGGGAGGAGAAAGGCTCCTACTCCTCCTGAAGACCTGAAGCTGAAGAACAGGTTTAGTGCCCTCCAGGATGAGGAGGAGATGGGCATGGCTGCCAGGGAAGTACCTGGGACAACAGACCCTGTGCCCTGCCGGAACGCCCGGAAAAAGCGGCGGGTGATTGTTGTGGGGGACTCCCTGCTACAGGGGACGGAGGCATCTATCTGTCGACCTGACCTCTTGTCTAGAGAGGTTTGTGGCCTGCCGGGGGCTCATGTGAGAGATGTCATGCAAAGACTGCCTAGGCTTGTCCATTCTTCGGACTATTACCCGCTGCTGCTCTTCCATGTGGGCGCCAGTGACACCAAGGGCAAACTGGAGACCATCAAGCAGGATTTCAGAGCTCTGGGGATGGTGGTCAAGGGTCTGGGAGCCCAGGTCATCTTCTCCTCAATCCTGCCAGTGAGGGGGATGGATGAGAGGAGGAGGAGACGGACTTTCCAGGTTAACGACTGGCTGCGCCGCTGGTGTTGGCAACAGGATTTTGGTTTCTATGACCATGGGACCCTGTTTGAAGATCAACAACTGATGGCAAGAGATGGGATCCACCTCACAAGGCGGGGCACATGGGTCTTTGCCAACAGGTTGGCCAACCTGGTAAGGAGGGCTTTAAACTAGGAAAGACGGGGGAAGGGGAGAGTTATAGTGACAGGGTAGTTGGCAAAAGACTGCTCAAGTCAGGATGCCTCCAACAGGTGAATGCAGCCAGGGAAGTGCGCATGGGATGTGGCTATGGAGGATCCTCTAGTATCCCTCCTGGGAAACCTGCATGCTCGATCACCTCCCTGAAATGCCTGTACACCAATGCACGCAGCTTGGGGAACAAACAGGAAGAACTAGAGATATGTGTGCGGTTGCAGGGCCATGATCTCATTGCCATTACAGAGACATGGTGGGATAGCTCGCATGACTGGAGTGCTGTCATGGATGGCTACGTGCTTTTTAGGAAAGACAGGCCAGGAAAGCGAGGTGGTGGAGTTGCTCTTTATGTGGGAGAGCAACTGGAATGTATTGAGCTGTGCCTAGGGGTGGATGAAGAGCGAGTCGAGAGCTTCTGGGTAAGGATTAAAGGGCAGGCTAGCATGGGTGACACTGTTGTGGGTGTTTACTACAGGCCGCCTGATCAGGATGAGGAAGTCGATGAGGCCTTCTACAGACAGCTGGAAGTAGCCTCACGATCCCAGGCCCTGGTTCTCATGGGGGACTTCAACTACCCTATATCTGCTGAAAAGACAACACAGCTAGGCACAAACAGTCCTGGAGGTTCCTGCAGAGCATTGGTGACAACTTCTTGACACAGGTGGTGGAGGAGCCAACAAGGAGAGGTGTGCTGCTGGACCTCGTACTAACAAACAAAGAAGGACTGGTGGAAGATGTGAAGGTCGGGGGCTGCCTTGGCTGCAGTGACCATGAGATGGTGGAGTTCAGGATCCTGCGAGGAGGCAGCAGGGCACCAAGTAGGATCGCAACCCTGGACTTCAGGAGAGCAAACTTTGGCCTCTTCAGGGACCTACTTGGAGGAATCCCATGGGTGAGGGCCCTGGAAGGAAGGAGTGTTCAAGAGAGTTGGTTAATATTGAAACATCACTTCCTCCAGGCTCAAGAGCGGTGCATCCCTATGAGTAGGAAGTCAAGCAAAGGAGGCAGGAGACCTGCATGGATGAGCAAGGAACTCCTGGCAAAACTCAACCAGAAGAAGGAAGTCTACAGAAAGTGGAAAGGGGGACAGGCCACTTGGGAGGAATATAGGAACGTTGTCAGAGTATGCAGGGATGTGATGAGGAAGGCTAAGGCCCGTTTGGAATTAAATCTGGCTAGAGATGTCAAGGACAGCAAGAAGGGCTTCTTCAAATACATCAGCAGCAAGAGGAAGACTAGGGAAAATGTGGGCCCTTTGCTGAATGGGGTGGGTGCCCTGGTGACGAAGGATACAGAGAAGGCAGAGTTACTGAATGCCACCTTTGCTTCAGTCTTTACTGCTCAGGCCAGCCCTCAGGAACCCCAGATCCTGGAGGCAAGAGAGAAAGTCTGGAGAGAGGAAGACTTTCCCTTGGTGGAGGAGGAGTGGGTTAGAGATCATTTAAGCAAACTTGACACCCACAAATCCATGGGCCCTGATGGGATGCACCCACGAGTGCTGAGGGAGCTGGCAGATGTCATTGCTAAGCCACTCTCCATCATCTTTGAAAGGTCATGGAGGACAGGAGAGGTGCCTGAGGACTGGAAGAAAGCCAATGTCACCCCAGTCTTCCAAAAGGGCAAGAAGGAGGACCCAGGGAACTACAGGCCAGTCAGCCTCACCTCCATCCCTGGAAAGGTGATGGAGCAGCTCATCCTGGAAGCCATCTCCAAGCATGTGGAGGACAAGAAGGAGATCAGGAGTAGTCAGCATGGCTTCACCAAGGGGAAATCATGCTTAACCAATCTGATAGCCTTCTCTGATGGAATGACTGGCTGGGTAGATGAGGGGAGAGCAGTGGATGTTGTCTACCTTGACTTCAGCAAGGCTTTTGACACTGTCTCCCATAGCATCCTCATAGACAAGCTCAGGAAGTGTGGGTTAGATGAACAGACAGTGAGGTGGATTGAGAACTGGCTGAATGGCAGAGCTCAGAGAGTTGTGATCAGTGGCACAGAGTCTAGTTGGAGGCCTGTAGCTAGCCGTGTCCCCCAGGGGTCAGTAGTGGGTCCAGTTTTGTTCAACTTCTTCATCAATGACCTGGATGAAGGCACAGAGTGCACCCTCAGCAAGTTTGCTGACAATACAAAACTGGGAGGAGTGGCTGATACGCCAGAGGGCTGTGCTGCCGTTCAGAGAGACTTGGACAGGCTGGAGAGGTGGGCGGAGAGGAAACTCATGAAGTTCAACAAAGGCAAGTGCAGGGTCCTGCACCTGGGGAGGAATAACCCCATGCACCAGTATAGGTGGGGTGTTGACCTGCTGGAAAGCAGCTCTGCTGAGAAGGACCTGGGAGTGCTGGTGGACACCTAGTTAAGCATAAGGCAGCAATGTGCCCTTGTGGCCAAGAAGGCCAATGGTATCCTGGGGTGCATCAGGAAGAGTGTTGCCAGCAGGTCGAGGGAGGTGATTCTCCCCCTCTACTCAGCCCTGCTGAGGCCACATCTGGAGTACTGTGTCCAGTTCTGGGCTCCCCAGTACAAGAGGGATGTGGCACTACTGCAGCAAGTGCAGCCAAGGGCCACAAAGATGATTAGGGGACTGGAGCATCTCTCTTATGAGGAAAGGCTGAGAGAGCTTGGCCTGTTTAGCTTGGAGAAGAGAAGGCTGAGAGGAGATCTTATCAACGTGTGCAAGTATCTGAAGGGAGGGTGTCGAGAGGATGGGACCAGACTCTTTTCAGTGGTGCCGAGCGACAGGACGCGAGGCAACGGGCACAAACTGAAACACAGACACTTCCATCTGAATATGAGGAAAAACTTTTTCACTGTGAGGGTGACAGCGCACTGGAACAGGTTGCCCAGAGAGGTTGTGGAATCTCCTTCTCTGGAGATATTCAAAACCTGCCTGGATGCAATCCTGTGCAATGTGCTCTAGGTGACCCTGCTTGAGCAGGGGGGTTGGACTAGATGATCTCCAGAGGTCCCTTCCAACCTCAGCGATTCTGTGATTCTGTAATCAGAATTTATCCAAAAACACAAGCCTCATTTAAATGAAATTCAGGAGATTCTCTATTTTTGAAGGAAAGTATGCTTGACTGGTCTTTATTTTTCAGTTTGGAGATATATTTGTCAATAAAGAGTGGGGTTTTTAAAATTGTTTTATTCTTGAAGAATTTTTCTTCTCCAGTGTTTAAATACTTCTGAATGTCAACCCTGAATATTATATTAGACTGTTTATTAATAGGCATTTATCTTTAAGAGAAACGCACATTGAAAACAACTCAAAGAACCTTTCATAGGTCTGAAAGAGAAAGTGATGAATTAGGTAAGAATGGAAGAACGAACTGCCTCTGAGCACCTACGAAAGTGCATAATAGTGTCCGGCTGCCTGTAGACCATTAATAATAAGGAAGAAGAGAGGGGCTGTTTCGTATGCAGGAATGTAACTCAGAAAGAATGAGTTGAAATAAGGGAGGGAGAACTGAGGCTGAATACCCTAAAAGCGCCAACCCTACCTTGGCAGAGGGAAGGACTGAACGAGCTGATGGGTCTGAGCCACATCTATCCACAATTACCCTGTAGCTTTAGATAAAGAGGGGGCCAATTATTTTGCCTAGTTGAGGTGAAGCTTTGCTTTGCTTTGAAGCAATACGCACAATATTATGAACAGCTGAGGAAATGCAAAGTTGTTCAGACTAAACTATTTCGCTTTGGTTTAAATATAGACTAAACCGTTTGGCTAAACTATGTTAGCTGCAATTAACACGGTATGGTAGAGCCTACCGGTATAAGTTATTACTTCATTTAGACAGAGAAGTCAACATGTCAGTTTTTATTAAAATAATAGCAACAAAACCAGTAGCGGCTTCCTGGTGGCATTTGTTTAACCCTATCGCCAGTGCTCTGTAGCCAGGGCGTTTCAGAATGTGTCCGCTTTTGCACTCTTTGATCTCCAGCTATTGAAGAAGTCCAATTTTTTTTTACCAATCTGTTTCTTTTTCCCTTTTATTCCTTGATAATCAAGTGATCAAATGACTAACCACCAGCCAAGACACGAGCAGATGAGAAGGGACGCATCGTACTGAAATAGGGAAGCCGGACTGGTAAACAGAGGCTTTCGACAACTGGGACTGGCCCAGAGGAGTGCCGGGGAGAAAATATTAACTAAGAACACACAGGCACTCATTCTTTGCTTCTGTCCATCGTGGCAAATCCTCATCCCCAGCTTCACGTGCAAGTGGCACGCGAAGACTTTCCCGAGCGTTGTGCCTGTACAGGGGAAACTAAATGGCACAAATAAGTAACTTCCACGTGGCCCTCGCTGAGTTGTTCCAGTAAGTGGATGGGCAACGGGACTGGGGTTTCGAGGCAGCAATAGCGGGCTGCTGGTGTGAGTGAGGATCGTGCGCATGGAGGTAATGCATCTCTGCTGTTGTGCAGCAGGAGGGGGATCGGGGCCCTTCGCTGCCAAAAGGCAGAATAAAGAGCACTAGATGCATCTAGTTTGCTGTTCCCGCTAGTCCTCCTTCCCCCCAGCACCCAGGCTGGAGAAGCAACTCACATTTCCCTTTCAATTTGGGCTGATTTCCCTGCGCAGGGCTCGAACGCTGCGGTGCTCCTTCGCGACAGCTTGTGGAAGTCAATACCCTCCCATGACGGCGCTGACCTTCCTGGCATTCGGTGATTTGATTAGCTGACTATTCACGTTCTGCTCTTTCACAACCTTGATACCCCTCTTTGGAACAAAACGGGGAGAGGCAGGAAAATGCAGCATGGGCAGCTAGTTAAAAGGCACAGAGAAAAGGTCGGGAGAGCCGCGCCGCTGAGTTTCAGGTGCCCCCTTGTAACACCTGCGCGCTCCACATGCAGCGGCTCCACGCACCCATTAAACAGCTCTTACAGCCAAGACTTTTTTTTCTCTTCCAAGAAGTGGCCAGCACAGTAATCGCTGGTTTATTGCAGTTTAATCATTGTAGGGTTCAGCCTCCTTGAGATCAATGCATATATCCAAATGCATTTTAGATTTCTCATATATTATATTTGTATATGGGTAGAATTTGGGTCCAGTCTTGCCATTTACTTGGACTGAAGCACATTGTACTATATACAGACATTATTATTAATATTATATACATTATTATATACAGAAAGCCCAATATGGCAAATGTCTCCTTGCCTATAAAGTATCATTAATATATTCTCTGGTAATATATTGGCATGGCAGTACACACAAGTTACATGTCATTTATTATAAGAATTCAGGATGAGAGTCTAAACAGAAAGTGTTAAAATAATCATGCAGTAGCCATCTTGAGAAGGCTGTTGGGAAAACTGTCATTAAAGGAATCTCCGAAGGGGCAGCTTTATCTCATTGAAGTTCATTTGGTCTCTGTTAACCCTACCTAATTTCAGATATCTAGTGCTATGCTTTATTTCAGAGCACAGTCACCCATGTACAGTAAGCGGGGAGAGCTGATGATTCCAGAGTGACTCAAATCTTAGGTGGCCTGAACTTAAACGTGCCTCCTGCTGACAATTTTCAGTGTACAAAGATGGCCACAGTCCTATATCCTGGTCCTCAGCAAGGTGCTGGAAGGTAGGTGTGGTGGAGCTGGACCTTGACATTGCAGAAAGGTTTCACAGATCAATAGTTTTTTCAGCCAGAACTAGAGTTCTTGGCTCCATGGCAAAAACCTGGAAAACCAGATAGGAATCTGGGAGCTCTGGTGCACTTAGTGCCATTGCAACTGGGAGGAGGAAGTTGCTTCCAAGCCAGTGGGCAGGGATGTAACAGTAACAGACAGCAAATTGAAGTAACAGACAGCAAATTACCTCCCAGCTGTCAGGTGAGCTGGTTGAAAAGCAGACATTTCCCACAGGCTCCTGCCTGTGAATTAGTGGAAGTTCCATCAAAACTGATATATTTTCTACAAAATATTTTCATTTCAATGAATCAGTATTTGTCAATGAAATCTGGCCAAGCAACTGTAGTCTGTATTCCATCCCCACAAGCCTCTGGAAAAGGATTACATTCAAAGGTCAGATCCACCTACTTTGCAAGTCTTCTAGATTAATGAAAAATTGAGATTCAGACCAGCATCTACCCTGAGCCAAGCTAAAAGCTGACAGCTGAGCACATCTCTCAGATCTGGAATCTCACTTCATGGATGGACTGCCTGAAGAGATCAGATGGAAGAAAAATCAATGCAACATGATGCGACAGGACAGCCCCTGTAACTAATGTTTATCTGCTATATGCCCATCAAACGTTATATTAGTCTCCAAAATTTTAGTCAACATCAACAAGAATTTTACCTGCTTGTGTGCAAGGAATATAGACCTTGCTGTAGTTATGCACTGTAGGCAGGAACATAAGGGGATTTAGGCTCCCAAATTTAGCATAAAGCATTGGCTGCTGAGTTCCCAAATGTCACAAGAATCTGAGGCTATAACTTTCATCAGTTGGACTTAACTCCTATTATCTCACTCTAATCAGCTGGATAAAAGCTCAGCTTTTGCTAAACCCTTGCTTGTTCTTTCGCCAAACTTTCAGCACTTGTCATCCAGCCAGAGGCCTATCCTGCCTCTCCTCTTTTCAATATGAGCAGGTTCTAGTAACTTCTAAAGAAAATTTCAATCTGTAGGTGGATTAGTGACTGTGAATGGCAACTTCAGTTTAATAAAGTTGGTGACATTTTTAAAGGAATGGCATTTTGTTAATTATTAAGAATCCTTGCCCATTTTTCTTAGAATCAGGTTAAGTGATATACTTCTTGACAAAAGTAATTGTATTATTATAATAAAAAGTCCAAAGCAGAATAGGTACTTCATAGCTCTCTGGCAAATGGTGTGTGCGTATGTGTGTGTGTGTGCAGAAGATTAGTTCCTGTGCTAGATTTTTCTCTTGGTACTATATGGTGAAATGCAAATTCCATAGATTTTCCCTCCACCCACAATTAGTAGATTCTGTCCCCACCATTCCTGATTGCATGACGGAGGTCTGTGAAAATGATATGGTTGCTTCTTTAAGAGAACTCACTGTCCTCAAAGTGTTCAGAGGTCTGCGAAATGCAATGCAAAGAGTATGATAGGACATGTTTGTACCTGTTAAACAGTCTAAGAGATTGCCTAGGGAGAAGGTAGATTATCCATCATTAGAGGCTTTAAGAAGAGATCATTATTAGTCAGGAACCACACAGGTGTAGTTAATCTGCCTAAGGTTAGTAGAACTGATGAAATGACCTCTCAAAGCCTCTTCCAATCCTATTTTTCTGTGTATGCGTATGTGTATGTGTGTTTGTAAAGATCAGGGCAAATCTGCCTTGAATTCTCCTTCCCGTCAAAACCCCACACTGCAAATAGGGTCTGCAGCAACCTGCACATCTCTTTCACAAGAGCTTCATACAAATCCTTTCCTGAAGACTCCCAGGGTAGCCATAGGTGGACACATTGCTTAATGAAGGGTCATGTTAGGAACTTAGAACCAAACTTCTGTGTGCAAACACGAAAGTGAATCCAGACTGTGGTGCTGCTGCACAACTTCTGAGAAGCTGTCATTCTAGCCTACAAGCTAAAACAGCAGCCGGTTATCCAGGGGATGGTCCATTTCTGTAGGCCTCACGTTCTTTACGGAAGACCTGCCCAGAGGGAAGCAGACGTCTCAGAGACGCTCAGAAGTCTCCTCTAATGCGCTTCTCTGCAGAGCTTATTGCTTCCATTAGCATAAACAAAAAAACGGCATGCTAGAGTGGGCAGAACGAAGAAAAATGGCAAAGAGGGATTTCCATTTCTAAAATATTCATAGCACTCAAAAGCATGCTATAAACGCAATAAAAATGCACCTTTGCATCCTCATCTCAGAGATTACCACTAAATGTTAGATGTGGGACAACAACTAATGGTGACGAATGTCAAGGAGAATATGGTAATGTGAGGGTTACAACAACTGTGATGTGAGCATTTAGCTATCTGAGTGTGGAAAATTGGTGTTTGAAACCCTAATTTCTGTTGCTGTCACAAAGCTTTATAGCATGTTTGCGGCAGTGAGACTTGCATTTACTCAGGGTGCCAGTTCCAGCAGCATCTAACGGCTCTGCTCTGGAGTACCATGGAGGAGATGAGGCAAAGATGACTCTCTTATACCCAGAGGGAGACAGACGACTGTAGCTTCACTCTGCCTGACATCTCAGCTGGCTGGATGAAGGCCAGTTCTTGTCCAGATGTTATGTGGCAGTCATGCAGGCTGTATCCAGCCTTCCAGAGCCTGGCTGGCTTGTGGCATGGATGGATGCTGCTGCCCAGTTAAACACTGGGTGGGAGGAGGATTGGAAGAAGACACAACATTTCTTATAGTGCTCTCCTCTTCTCCTGCTTACCTAAAAATGTCTTTATGTGGCACTGTGTCAAATACTTCAATAAATTCTGCGTAGTCTGAACCTAAGGTTCTTCTCTTCTGTAGAAAAAATCATTTTTTGCTTACAGAACAACTACCTGTTTCTTTTTCAGACAGTCTGTCCCTGAAAAACTGTGTTTAATTTTAAAAAGCCATCTTTTCCATTTATGTCCCCTCTCTTCATTTATTCTTTCCTTCAATATTTGCTGTACAGCATCACATACTACTAAGGTCTAGTGGGCCTGTCATTGACCACATCATTTTTTCTCCTTTTCCTAAATGTAGATATTCTGCTTGACGCTCTTCACTCACACTGTCCCACCTTCGGTTTAGAGTCCTAATATTGATGTTCCAATTCAGACCATATAGTTACATGGAATAAAGGCAAATCATGAGGTATTAGAAGATATCCTAGGCAGTGACTAATAAAAATCTGTTTGTTTTAGATGCTATCTCATACTTTCTGTTCTGCACAATACGCATTACCTGTGCAGGAGGTCCGACAAAATCTATTGCCCTTATTCTGAGACAACATGGGAGCTTTTTGCCTTCATTCTTCCTGCCAAACAATCCCCAGTGGTGTGTGCATATTTTCCCCCCAAAAAAGTTACTCTCTTTTCCATTAGGAATCATACCTTTGTAACAAGAAATCATTTTGTCCCATTGAGCCCCAAACGTCATATGTTAGCAAAGAGCAAAACCAAAACATTGTCCCTTTTAGTTGTCTCCCTCTTGACTAAAGTGCATAAAGCTTGAGCTGTTTGGATTTGGTTCGGTTTAGTTCATTTAGGTATTCATTAGGCTATGATTTTTTTATTTCCTCATTGAACTAGACAGATTTTGTTTTCTTCTTAGTTCAGAGAATTTGGAATAGGGCTAGATCAACAAAGTAATCACAGATCTTTCTAGAATTCATTTATCACCATCAAAATAAATGAATACTCCAGTCATTTTGAAATGACACATAATATAGATAATGGGCTTCACAAAATCTGGCACGTAACTAAACCATTATCACTGAACGTACAAGGACTTTACTTTGCTTCCCAACACAAACGAGAACTGCTCCTCAAGAGATTTGCTAATAAATTACTGTGTTGAAAGGAGGTGATTAAGCACAAAGATAGAGCACAACTATGAATTCCTCTCTGTGTAGTTAGAGAGTTTCTAATGAAATACTCTTGCTTGAGTTACTTCTTTAACAACCATATAAATACATTTGAGATTAATACTTTGGATGGAAGGGTTATTTTGGATAAAATAATAACAACAAAAATGTCTAAACTTTTTCAAAAACTCTTAATGAACGAGAAGTTTTAGATGGCTTTTGTTTGTTCGCTTGTATGAAATTTGGATTTTGAGTGAACAAGCTTTTAGATTTGGATGTGTACAGCTCTGATGTAAATCAATTAATTTTTACCATTTTAACCTCTGGGTAAACAGGAGTGTGTCATTAAAGCCAGGCCTGAGTCAGCAAGCGCTTGCGGGAATGCTTATTTCCACAGGGCCACGGGCAAGACAGATGAAGAAATGTGAGTTAAAGATCAAAGAGCGAGTCAGTAGCTGAGCAGTTTGGTGGTGCTGTGTGCATGCTCTCTATCAAAAAAATACAGCTTTCCAGGAAACTGATGCATGAATATATAAAAAGCTGGAGAACCTCTAAGATGAGGTGGCTGAGAAGTCAGGAGGTTAGAGAATCTACATTTTACACCTGTGCAGCTGCACACTGGATAGCTGCGTCCCTATAGGGATCCAGCCGTAAGACCTCTTCTACCTACTAAAGGGAAACACTGCATGTACCTATATAAAAATAGCCAGTGACAGCTATAGCTCCTCATAGCATAATAGCTGTGAGGAACAACATTGCCTTTGTGTCTTCTTCCTCACACTTGACTGTTGATCTTCAATTTGAAACAACCAACATGCTGATTTTCATGAAACTAATCCCAGGAATTAAAGCATGAGAATATGTCTCCTGAGAAGAGAGCTGCTTTTTTGGGTGGGACACTAACCTGGACATTGTACTGCATGTGTAGCCAGAATATCTAGAACTCATGTTTCTGTAGTCCTTCTGATGCTGTCATGAACAAAGACCATCCACCAGATCCTCTCACCCCTCCAGTCTTCATCAGGCTTTTGAGGGCCGTGCTGATAGACTGGGAATCTTCCTTTGCTATTCCTCGTAACATCCGTCTATTCTTCATAAGATCTGTCTATTCCTCATAATATCAGTCTTCATAACGTCTGTGTTCTCTTTTCCGCTCTCCATGGTACCACTTGACATTGAAGTCTTATTTGTAGTATTTTGAAGCACACCTTGAATATGCCCTTTTCCTTCTACAATTCTTATCTTCTGCTACCGCCACAGCCTTCACTTTGAAACTCAGCACTACAGTTAACAACTAAAGCTTCAGCAATTGCTCCAGTTCTTCCCTTCACATGGCCCTGTCAGTTAGCTTCAGCACAAACAGCACTTTGTATTGCAACAAGTATTCTGGCCTCTTTTTTTTTTCCTGAAATTTAAGAAATGTTGTTAAAATTACAAAAAGAAGAGAAACTCTGGAAAAGCCTTTTTCCCACATTTCTGTAAAAGTAACAGTACAGTTTTTCAAAACAGTCTAGGGAATTTTGACACATCTTAATAGTATCTCACTGATTCTTAATAATTTAGACATATTTCTAAATTCCCAAGACTGATCTGAAAAATGTCAGCTTAAGAAAACCTGCAAATGAGTAAATAAAAATATAATGCCTCTTGCCTTTATTCTATATGACAAAATAATCAACTTCAGTCATTACACAGGCATTAAACAGAAGGATAATGATTTCTCAACTATCCCGTCATTTCCACAGACTGCAATTCCCTTTGTTCCACTGTAATATTTTCATTAAACAGCAGAATAAAAGTGTTCTGTTTTTACATAAAAGAGTGACCATTTCTGTAATGACGGTCAAACTCCATTAATTCTTTAGAAATTTTTTTAGCTTAATTTTTTCCAAGCAAATAAGATATTTCCCAATGAGGTCATCATGCTCTGAGGCAGACAGAAGCATTACAAAACACAGTTCTGCCGAGGCAGCTTTCTTATTGCTATACCTGCCTATGATGTATTTATATCTTGGTTCATCTAAGCTTACCTTTCTATTCTCTCCTCAGTGAAAAACAGAAAAGAAATGTCTTTATATTTAAATAAGTTAGGAATGCAAGCAAATGAAGCTGACAATCACTTCACAGAATCACAGAATCGCTGAGGTTGGAAGGGACCTCTGGAGATCATCTAGTCCAACCCCCCTGCTCAAGCAGGGTCACCTAGAGCACATTGCACAGGATTGCATCCAGGCGCATTTTGAATATCTCCAGAGAAGGAGACTCCACAACCTCTCTGGGCAACCTTATATGGATGTCTACCATAAGGTGATAAATACATTAAAGATGATGCACCTTTTTAATGTCTTTCCTTTTTTTATCAGGCACCCAAACATCATACACACACACACACACACACACACACACACACACGCACCCCTATACACACACACAAATATATACGTACATGGAGGATAAGACAGTCCTCTTGGCAATGGGGAAACCAGCTGAGCTGCTGCAAAACAGCACAGTGCGGATCTTGGAAAAGAGAAAGGAAAGTCAGTGAAGTGCCCTAGTCAAAACAGCCTTGCTCGAGTTCTAGCATAAAGGTGATGCCTAAAGCTCCCATCCCTACCCTTTACGCCATGGACTGGCTTGCTTCATCCGCTGGAGCATGGGTGACTGCCAATCCACCCTCTGTACTCAAAGTCACTAAGATCAAAATCCCTGGCAATAACAGCGTTAGCAGCAAAAGGCAGCACAGCTGCTGTAAATCAAATGTAAAGCAGGAGCTGAAGGTATTATTGAGTATGGTATATTTCATGGGTAGAGAAATATTAGGGATGCTAGATGAGTACAAGTGGTACAAGTGAGGTTGTCTCATCTGACCCTGGAACTACAGGCTTTCTGACCTGCCTTCACAGATTATATTGATGTGGCTTTGATGTTCTTGAACCTGATTTCCTCTGTATAGAAGATATTACAGCACTTCCCAACCTGAAAGGATTTTTGAGGAGAAACGCACTACAGATGCGGTAGTGATTTGGAGCTCTCCTTGACTGTAGATCTGTCTGCTTGCAGTTCCTGCTGGCCAGACTCTAACAAGGTGAGGGCTGAAGCTGGATGGGTCTCACCAAGACAGCCTGGGTAATATCTCACACTCTGCGCTGTGCCAAGAGGGGCTTCCAAAGCACACTGGGTGTTCGGCTGGCTAACCTGGAGCCTGGTTAGAGCATTTACAGGACAACATGCCCTTCAATGATTTATATACATCGAAGAAGCGAGGATTAGTGTCAAGATACCATGATGAATTATTTAATTTCCCTACTGTGCTAATGTCTTCTCTTTGCTCCCTCTTCTCTCTACTGACTGAAGTTAGCTGTGACTATATAACTACTATATGCTCTGTTAATGTTGGTGGGTGCTACTGTAAGAAAAAATAACAATTGTGCTGTATCTTCGGAATATATTTCATATTTTCTTTTTCCTTCTAAATGCAGCTAATCTATCTATCACAGCTTACCTGAGAAAGCCTGACATATCTTGGAGTGTTTTTATTGTATGCAAAATGCACAGGAGAAAGGTATTTGAGGGTCTGAACACTAAAATCAAACACAGAAAAAGATGAAGAATGTTGATAGTGTCTCTTGTAGATTGAGAAGACGAGAACACTTACAGCAGCTGAATTGGTTGCAAAACCCAAGAGCTGCAAAGAATGGAAAAGCACAGGTGTATTGGGGCAGAATTCAAGCGGAAAGAGTTTTAAGAATACCCTGAGATCAAAGTTCAAATACATGCTCCAGAGAATAAACTACATTCAAATACAGGAATGGGCATTTTGTCCAGGGGCAGATATAACATCATTTCCATTCACACTATCCACAGGGACCTGTCCTCCCCGGTTACCTGTACGGTGATGGTTTTGCTCAATCACTGTCATACAAATGGTGTCTGAGTGCAGTCATCTGCATCCAGCCTAGATGTGCAACTACTGTGTAAGTCAGATTTATATCTAAAATCTGCTATATTCACAAGTGAAACATGAAGACTGAATAATCACTGCAGCTGACTGAAGCAGAGGAAAGCATTCAATTGCACTAGTCTGAATCTAGTGTCTCCCTTTAGCTAATATTTAGTTTTAAATTAGCGTAAATCTAGAACAATTCCTCCTGACTTACTCTGAAATCACAGTGATATAACCCAGAGAGAATTTGGCCAAGGGAAAAAAAACAACAAAACAGAACTAAATAAAGATTTTCTACTGAAAACACTGAGTTAAGAACTGAAACTAGCAAGCAATAGGAGAAAAAGGGTGGGAAAAAAATGAAATAAATTAAATATTGAAAAGGCACTTTAAAGTAGGCTAACATTCTTTTTTCTTGTTGAAAGTCAAACATCTGATTTGGTTCCATTCCAGCAGTAATGTTGGAAAACAGGGGTACTGCATTCTGCAACAGTCCCATGACTGCAGAGGTACTAACTTTATGTGACTGCACTGCTTAATCTTTATTCAGGAGATGTAAAAGAATGTGTAATCTCTGGTGCTTTCCTGTGATCCCAGCCTTCTCTTGAATATATACAGTATGTCCTATGACAATATAAGTCATGACCTTCCTCCATGAGAAGGACTGAAGGAAGATAGGTCAAGAAAACTGCGGTAGCCCACATTGGGGAATTCTTTTGCTAGGTACAGCCATAGAAGGAAACAGTGATTGTCTGGCATGCCGGTCAGGTCTAGAGAGTCTGAATTGGACAAAACCAGAATGAAATATGAATTTCCACTTACTTTCTGATCCAAAACCATTGCTGAGACAGAAAGAGTAGTCAGTGTCTGGTCGGCGATTTTAAAAAACAAACTTCCTGTCAGCATCCGTAATTTACAACCTAGCATAGCCTGATGACAGAAACTATTTGCTGATGTAAATGGAGACACAAAAGTACACAGTAAAGTTAAGGCAAATCAACTAAGAATTGATTACTTAATCAAGTTAATTTACTGTCCATAAATGAAGATGCTTTTATGTAAGAATCAAAAGTCCTTCATTCAGTGAAACTTAATTTTCCTTTAATGTACTTTAAATTATGTCATAATATTATTGAGCTCTGATCATCCACAGACATGGGACCCTTAAATATTCTTTATTAGACCAACTGGCATAATTAGAATGTAATCGGCATTTCCCTTGTTCAAACTATTCCCTCTCACCTTATTGCTCTGTGTTGCCAAGAAGAGTTTGGCTCCACCATCTCCAGCCTGTAATGGTGTATGGAGTTATTCCAATCCAGGTGCAGGACATTGTCTTTGCCTTTGTTGACCTTCATGATGTTCCTGTCCAGTTTGCCCAGTTTATTGTGGGCCCTCTGAATAGCAGCCCTGCTCTCCAGCTTACCAGCTGCTCTCCCAGTTTGATAACATCCACAAACATGGTGATGGTGCACACTGGTCCATTGCCCAGGCTGTCAATAAAGACATGTGTATGGGAAAGTGCGGAAGAATGTCGAGGAGATAGGCAATGGAAGCTAGCCAGACCATTCCGTGGGAAAAGGAGCATCAACAGGGCACGTTGACCCACAGCCATGTAGCTGGGCCTATGCCAGTGTGGTGTGCACCTGGGCTTTGACTCAAGATTAGTGATGAGCTCAACGTGCCCACTGCGCATGTGTATAGTACATGAAAACCACGTATAGTGTCCCCCCCCCCGGCATTCCTCGCCATAGACCGACACTCAGCGGTGCCAGGGACTCTCCTGCTCCTTTATTGCCTCAATCGGGAATTGCTGGGGAAGCCCCGCTCAGACGCAGAGGTAATAAACGCTCAGCATCGACCTTAGTGTGCCTAGTGTATCCGTCCCTGCCGGGAGTCCAGGCGTCGCCCCCACCGGACCCTTACACTAGGCATCTATCTGTATCTCTTAAACACCTTCGTAATCTTCCAAAAAAAATCACGAAATTTAACAGCACAGATTGTAGCTATGTCTGAAGAAAGTTAGAAATCATTTTAAACAACGCAGTCAGCAGCAGCACTTTGGAGGCAATGGGCAGCGGCAGGTGTAGCTTGGTTGAAGACAGCCATAGTGTAGCTATTGGTAGTTTAAACCAATGGTTCCCATTAACTCTTCGCTACGTGTGTACCATTGCTTCCTCTCCTGTCAGGGACGTTTCTGCAGTGAAAGCCCAGTCGTTATATGACCAGAGCTTTTATGTGTACCTGACAGTTCAGCGCTTCACCAGAGCGTCAGGTTCACTTTATGAGCAGTAATTTCTTGCCTAGTTCCCTGCTCACTTAGATTTGAGGAATGTGCAAGAACAAGTGGTCTGGAGCATGCTGCTGCTGCCTCTTCCGGGCTGTCTTCTTCCCTCCGGGTTCTTCAGGCCAGGTAGGGAACAGCCCAAGGACAGGATGAACAGTCGCTACCTGCTCTGACTGGCCAGCTTTCCTCCATACACACATCTCTGTGTGGCTGTTTAAATACACATGAACAGAATAAAAATGCTGTAGAACCACAATTCATCCCCAAAAGTTTTTTGTGTTGGCAGAAGCATATGTTCAATACTACAAGTGTGGGTGATTAATCCCGAGATGCCTGTTCTTGTAGTAATACAGACATGAGCTTTTTATGGCAGTATTGCCTGACCTTTGCTCAGATCTCTATAGCCACCGAGCATAAGTATTAAATATTCTCTTAAACGCCACCCTGAAATGAGTATATGACAGAAACTGAGATTCGATTTTGTTCAGTAACAGTAAAAAAAAGCAATACTGCACACTTGTCCTCACTGATGTGCCCGCTCTATGACAGGAGAGAGTATCTCTGCCTTCATTCTCTGTCACTGTTTCCAACTTAGAAAGGCACAGCTGCAACCAGTATCTTTTTGTATTTTTGTTACAGCAGCAGTGTAGATAAACACACAGTTGGT
Organism: Apteryx mantelli; assembly: GCF_036417845.1. Lineage (NCBI taxonomy): Eukaryota > Metazoa > Chordata > Aves > Apterygiformes > Apterygidae > Apteryx > Apteryx mantelli. The sequence continues at coordinate 330,605 of NW_027118462.1, forward strand.
ATTGTTAACCAAGATCAAATCAATAATTAAAAGAAAAAGTAGTTTTACATAATCAGAATTTTACATAAGTATTTTATGAGTCTAGAGATAAAGCTAAGAAATTTATCCTACTTGTTATGATGCCAACTTTAATGTTAATTAACAAAATCAGACAGCAATTAAACCATGATCAAAATAGTCTTTATTCATTCATTATATATAACTTCTGTATGGAGAAACTGCCTGGAAATGTAAAAGTTGGGTTTTGTCTCCTGCAATGCCATGAAACAGAACTAACAGCAAAAAGTGACAGACTTAGCACAGGAATATTGATGCACACAGCAGAGGGAAATTACCTTCTAGCACAAGCCCTTAAAAAGGGTACTGTAATTCTGTTTAACCAAAATTCATATTTAACAACAAATGATATGGTTTTCTACAAAACGTCTCATGCTGCCACATGCAAACTCCTGTTACTTAAGTACATCCTGTTTGGGCGCTTTTAAGTTTTTCCAGTGCCTCAAAATTACTTGGTATTTTTCACTTTCAGTCTTGTTAGATATATACTTTTAAGACAACACGCATAACTGCAGCAGTTCCTGTTTCTTTGTCTTCACCTGCTATAAGATCCAGCATGTCACCAATTTTCACCTGGAAACAGAGAGAGAAGATGAACGATCATAAATATTTTCTGGGGAAAGCAAATTCCCACAGTTTTCGTGCAATTTTAATTTTGTTCCTTTCTTTCCATTTATTATTCTTATCTCACAGGAGAGGAGGAAGGAAGGCTCTACTAGTCCTGTTATGGATCCTCCAGCCATGATTTTCTAAGAAAGCCCAGGCACTAAGCAATAAAATGTCTCGTCATGACCCTCCCTGCCAAGGTCTTTACCCTTCTTCTCTAAGAACCAATAACTAGCTCTGTGAAAAAGGTGTAATGTAGTAATTTTTAGCTATGATAGATAGTACTGACTGATGTTTCCTGCCAACCTCTTTTGTATCAGCACAGACATAAAACAGCAAAATTCAAAATTCTCCCTCCTTGCTTAAAAAACAGTTTAAAGTATTTTAAAGAACAGAGTACCGGTCAACTATTTATGCTCCTTTCAAAGTTCACAAAAGACAGCACTATACCTCTCAAAAACTAGCCCCAGCTTGAAGTGATCAGGAATTAAAACTCCTCTTCCTGCTGCCCTCTGACCACAGGAACGGGATCACCCTCGCACGGAGGGTGTGTAGGACTGCGTTTGTCGCCCTTCTGGGAAGTTCCGCTGAGAAGCAGCATGAGCAGCTGGGTCTCCTACCCTCTGACTTGTCTTCCAAATGCTTCCTTTCCTGCTCTATTACAGATCCAATAACCTTTCCTGAGCAAGCCCAGTTTCCCTTTCTATCATGAAACATTCTTTTTCTTTAATCGTGTGCCTGCTCCACCAGTATCTTTCGCAGATTTAACGATTTCTGCTCCATCAACCGCAACTATAATTTCCTTCAGCAACTAATAAAGTTGTGTCCTTGCTGCCATCTGCCTTCTCTCCACTTTCACCCTTAGTTTTTACTCTCTAATACCGCATGTCTCCTATCTTAGGGATAGTGTCTTACCCAGGGAACTACTGTCACTCACACACAGAGCTGGATGTGGTCTTAGCAATGCTAGTCACCTTTGAAGAGCGATTTAGTGGCTAGCTCTTCTGACCCGAGTAAAAGGAGTGAGAAGAGGTCACGCCTTGGCTATTTTCTTGCACTGTAGTAGAAGTATTAAAATTTCAAAAAGTCTTACAGTTCTACTTTTCTTCCATAGTTTTTCTCCATTCAGCCTGAGTTCATTATTGTAGAATGCATCTTCTACTTTACTGAAGGAAAACAAGGTTTGATTGCAGCAAAGGAGGTTTTCGAACTATGTTAAGTATAGGGATTTTTCTGTCCATAGGGGTAATGCTTCCAACAACATCTACTGGTTCTTTCAAAAATATTTTTTTCATAGTTTAAAAACTTGTGTTATACATGTGTTTATAGTTGTTACTTGGTTGTAATGTTTTCTAAGTTATTTAGTATTCTGAATATCAATACCGAATATCAAGAATAAATTTTATTCAAAAACTCCATTGCCGGGTCGCTAGCAGCACCCTGCTGTATTAAAATTGATTGATAGAATAGAAAACATGCTTTTTGTGCTATTCTTTGTGCTGTCTTCTTGCATTTTGCTCTTTGTTCAGACAACTGAAGCAACATTCTTATTTCGGAGTTTCTTAAGATGCATAGTCAGTCAATTGGAAATCAAATATTATTTTCTCTTCTTTTTTAATTAAGGTGGTTTCAGGTACCAGACTTAACTTCCTTAACCTGCTACCTCAACCTCTCAAGTTCAAGTAACTTCACAACCCTTTTAAAAAATGTTTCTCTAGGGGAAAAAAAAAAAATCACAATTTGTGAGGATATCTGACTGAATATATACAAAGCGGTGAGGTGTACAAAACAAATAATACAGATTTTTTTCATTATTATTAATTCTGTGTGTTATAATAGGTTTATGTGGAGGGTCATGACAGGGTTAAACTGGTGGAAAGTTGCAAGTGGCAAGCAACAGGAGCCTCAGACAAACGTACCCAAAGACACTGGTGCAGCTGGGAATGATACATCCTGAGAAAGTACAGATAAACTAGCAGAAGCCAGTGGGAACCAAGGTTAAGGGCAAGACAGCTTTTCTAAACAAGTAGCAAGGTACAAGGCATGACCGCTGCGTGCGTGATCGGTGTAATGATTGGCTACCTGTGACATAATCTTCATGATGATTGGCTTAGCAAACTGTGTCTGTGAAACCATTCAAGCAGCAAACTTTCTAAATATGCTCAGAAATAAACATTTAATGTCTCAGGACGCAAACACTCCTGAGTCCGGGCATTCATCCGCCACACAAGGGAGCCATGAGGCTGGTGGGCTCGTGCACGTGGAGCTGGGGGGGTGTTTGCGCTGGCGCCCGGCAGGCATGCCCAGGGGCGAGGAGGAGCGGACGGGGCTCTCCGTGCCCACGGCGAGGGGAGCGCTGCGCGGTTTGGTGGGTGCCAGCGCAAGGCGCGCCTCTGTCTGGCTCAGGCGGTGTGGACTAGGAGGCAGCAGCTGGAGCGGGCCCTCCCCACGGCAAAGGCCGCCAGGCTCAAGGAAGCAGGAGCACAGCCCAAGCTGAGCTCCAGGCTGGGCCAGCCCTCAGGGAGATGTCTCATCCTGGCCATTCCCCCACGCAGAGTGCTTTGGCAGACGGCCCCCTTTGCTGAAGGTGCTGCTGAGAGCGGGCGCCTGTGCATGCCCTACAGCCCCCCCGGCCCGAGGCAGGAGCAGTTTGGCTTTCAATGCCCTGGGCTTCTGGGGAAAGCAGGGCAGGGTTGCCCTAGCCTTACTGGCAGGAAGGTGCCTGGAGGTTTGATCGCTGCAGTTGCTACAGTGAGTGGAATATGCCGTTTGTTCTCCAAGGCCCTTCTTGCTGCGGGGTAAGTGGTGCGGTGCTTCTTGCCCACCCCTCCGGCAGCCAGCTGGGGCCCCCTTTGGAGACTCCGGCTGGGCTGGCGCCCTGCTCCCGCGCCTCTCCGTAAAGCATCAAAGTACCCAGCGGTGCTGACGGAAATGCCGCGCCTGCCCAGCTGCCCCTGGGGCTGACAGCACCGGGCGCTTCCGGGCAATGCCGCGCGCTGGCCCAGCTCCTCCTCACTGAGGATTCTGGAGCAGGGCCCAAAGCACGTGGGGCTCGGGCCCGCTCTGCCGGCGCGGACACAGAGCCCCAGCGGGGACAGCAGAGAGCGCGGCAGCGTTAGAAAGCCACCTCCCCGGGCCCTCCTTGGCGCTACCTCCGCCTTCCCTGTCTGCTGGGTGCCGCGGAAAGGCCTTGTGGCCTCACAGGTCAAAAGAGGATAGCGCTTTTCTGGGGCCAATTTCCTTGGGTAACTGTCTCAAAAGAAGTCTCAGCACCACACCTGCGTCTCTGACAGGGAGGCGGGAACTAGCTCTCACTGGAAACCCCGCCCCCCCAACCGCTGTCTGAGAAGGTTCGAGAACAACAGACTGCGCATGCGAAGTAATTAACATATGAGGCGGGACTGGAGGTGGGGAGTAGCCTATCGGCCAGCGGGAAAACCGCTGTCTCCGCTCGATCCCCCACGTACGTGCACAGGCTCCGTCTGCCTCACTGCCCCCTGCGATGGCAATGCAGAGATGGGGCCGGGCCTGGCTGCAGGCTGCCCCCCCGCCCACCTTCACGCCTTTCCTCCCCCCCACAGGATGGTGGAGAGACCCCCCCCCCCCCAGCGGCCCCAGGGTGGCCTGGGAGGAGGAGGAGGAGAAGGCTGGACCCCCCAGGTTCCCCAGCATGGCCTGGGAAGAAGAGTAGGATGGAGCCCTCAGCTGCACCTGGGTGGCCTGGTGGCGGGAGGAGGAAGACAGCTGCCCTGGCCACCTCAGGGTGGGCTGGGAGGAGGAGGAGGAGGAGGAGGAGGAGGGAGCCGGCCTGAAGAGCAGCTCCCAGCTGGAGCCCCACAAGGTATGTGTGTCCCAGCCACCGCCAACGGGTGAGTGAGTGGGCACCGCTGGGCTGGGCAGGGCTGGGGGCTGCAAACCCGCCCTGCTCTGCCGTGGGCTCCCGTCTGCCCAGCCGGCTGCTCTCAGGGCTGCCAGGGCCCTGGTGCCTGAATGCCAGGGCATGCTCTGGGCTTGGGAGCCAGCCCCAGCACAGCATCATCCCCCAGGGGCAGGGGAGCAGAGGGCACTCAGCTCCTGCGTCGTGGGATGGGCAGGGAGAGGCAGCTCGGGTGGCACGAGGCAGCAATGCTGTGGGGCAGGGACCTATCCTGCCTGTCTGCAAGCAAGTTACTAGCCTGGATGTGCTTGGGGCTTTCCCCCACACGCTGTGCTCCAGCATTGCACCCTGTCTGCTGGGCACCTCCCAGTCCTGACGAGCATGGGGCAGATGGGGTGTCCGTGCCCCATGCCAGTTCCCTGAGCCAGGGCTCACTGTGTCTGTGGAGCAGGGGTGCGCTTGGGCAGAGGGCTCGGTTCTTTCCTCTAGTCCCTCCTGTCAGCCCCTACAGCTCTGCCGGTTCTCTCTCTTTATCAGGTCCAGGCCTGGCTCCGCCAGGAGAGGAGGCGGAAGCCCTGCAGAACAAGCATACCTTTTCTTGGCTTCTGTAAAAGGCAACTGCAGCCACCCCAGCTCTGGGCTTGGCTAGTGCTTGGCTGATGCTCAGGGCAACCTCTCAGTGATCGCGGCCACTGGCCGAGCTCACCTGAGGGTGAGAGCCAGCGCTTGCAGAGATTTCTCCTCAGGAGGCACCGGGACAATGCCCGCCTCTCTCTGTGGCCCGCATCACTCCCCGGTGGCCTGGGCCTTTGTGACTGCTGCAGCTGGGCCCGAGTCGGGTGGGAAGTTCTCCCCGAGGAGCTGGAGCAACCGTGCGCAGGCACGGCGCATCAGCACTGCTGCCTGCCCTACCCCCTGGACCAGCTCTGGCCCTCCTGTGCTCAGCTGGAGATGACCCCGGTGATGCTGCAGGTGCTCTCTCTGTGCAGCCAAGCCCTGGGCCTGCTCGGCGGCCTTTTGCTTGCACGCTGGCTTGGGCGTAAAGCCATGAGACGCCGGAGACAGGTGAGTGCTGGAGGCGATGCAGGCGGGACGGTTGCCAGGGTGCTGGGAGCGGGGGACCGCAAAGGCCTGGGGCCAGGGCTGCTTGGAACGAGGGAGAAAAAAAAAACGGCTGGCCGAGAAAGCCTTGTCAGGACGCAGCACATCCGCTGCCTCTTGCCCTGGCCTCTTCCTACCCCCAGGTGGCAGAGGTTGGTGGCAGCCTCAGAGGGAGAAATGGGGACATAGTGCGCCAGCGGGGTTCGACCTGCCCGGCGGAAAACACACACGTGCTGCCTGAGGGCTTCTTAGCGCAACCTGCTGCCTGGAGCAGCGCCGGGAGGCTTGAGTTTCTGGAGACGAGGCCAAGCCCCGCCGGAGAGCTCTGAGCCCCGCAGGCCCCTGCCCGTTTCATCGTGCCCCTGCCCTGTCATTCCCAGGAGATGGGCCAGGCACCCGCAGCTCCTGCAGGCACCGCCTGCTGGGGCGGGAGCCCCTGCGACAGCTACGAGGTGCTCTGCCGGCTGGAGGCAAACACCGCCTTGACGGTCAAGCACCTGAGGCACCTGTGCCACCGGCACATGAAGGAAGGCGGGCTCCCGAGACCAGCCAAGGAGAGGAAGGTGGAAGATGCGGAAGCGGAGGAGAAGCTTTTCTCTGACCCCACGTACAGCCGCACCTCCAGCGTGGCTCCGGGCGTGGCGGGAGATTAAAGGGGCTGCTGCGAGCGCTGCTGTCCCTGTGCCTTGGGAGAAGGCTGCTCCGCGAGAGGAGAGGGCAGCCGTGCCTGGTCCCGCCTGCAGAGGCACGCTCTGCTCTTCTGGCTCTCTGGCTCGGGAAGGTTCTGTGCTGTGCACCCTCTCCGCCCTCCCCAGACCACGGCCCTCCGAGCTGAAACCCGAGTGGGCCCACAGCACGGGGGAAGCCCCCGGCAAGGACTTTCCGGCCCAGGCACAGCAGCTGGAAGAGCGGATGTGGCCCATCCTCTGCCAGCAGGCTGCCCCCTGTGAGGCGGCTTAGCAGAGCAAAGCTGCTCTTGGAGGAATGCAGTCTCAAGTAAAGGGAGTAACGGAGATGGTGCGTCCTGAGTTTATCTGTCTCGCGGGCGCAGGGCAGTTTTGCACAGGGCGAGAAATGAACCTGCCCCAATTCCCCGGGACAAACTCTAGCTTCTGAGAGAAGTCTGAGGCATGAGAGCTTGCAGCCCTGAAACACTTGGAGCCTAGTGCGGAGGTAATAGCAGCTCTCTCTCTGCCAGCTCCTCCTTGTGGCTTTCTTCAAACAGACTTGCTCTTCTTCTTCAACTTGGCTTCCTAGAAACGAGCCTTCTCTCATCAAGGGGTGTTTGTGTGTGTGTGTGTGTGTGCGCGCGTGCGCGCGCGCGTGTGTGTGAGAGCCCATCTAGTTCTCGTTGCGCCAAAGGCTTTTCAGGCTCCTGGGGAGGTCCGGAGGCAGCAGCCGCTGCACGTCTCTGCGGCAGCTGAACTTGGTCCTGTGCTGGTGCCGGGCTGCCCTGGGGAGAGGCCCTCGCTCTCGCTCCTGCGCCTGTGCCTGGGCAGCACCTGGGCAGAGCCGGTGCAGAGGCGAGCTGCCAAGCCACAAGGGCTGGGGCTGCTGCTTGCGCTGGTGGCACAACGAGAGGTGAGGGGAGGATCTTTTCCTTCTTTCGCAGGAGCAAAAGAAGCAGCAGAGAGCAGTGGCTAGCAGTGGCCCTCTGTGAGGCTGCTCGGCACCCTCCTAAGTCCCGGTGTTTCATTTTTCACATGTGCCTGCAAGATGGAAGACGGGAGGGATGGAGGCAGATGGGGGGAAGGACAGGAGTGGAGAAATGGAGAGGAGCCGAGTACGCCCGTCTGGCGGGGTGCCGGCCAGTGGCTGGTCCATGCGCTTGTCTGCCTGCGCCTCATTGCCGCAGTCTGCCCCATCTTCTCAGGAAAGCCGGATTTGCTACTCATTTCTGTGCAAGCTCAGTCTCTGCTCTGTGTGTGGGAGGGTGCGCTGAGAGGTGTCCATGCCAGCAGCCGGAGAAGGGGCTGTGGCACAGGGGGCCGCAGGGCCGGGTGCCACAGCCTGGGGAGACTGGAGGTGGCGGTGCGTTTCCCTAGGGAACCTCAACGCTCTGCGTGACGTTCGCTAGCAGCTGTCGAGCTGGACTAGCTTCTGCCCGGGGGAGACGCGCAGCTGGAGAGACCCAGGGTCTGTGCCGGAACCTGGCGAAGAGGCCCCGGTCCGGCCATGGATATTAGACGGACGTCTATGCCGGGCTGATACTCGAGGGAGCCGTGAGGCCGGTGGGCTCGTGCACGTGGAGCTGGGGGTGTTTGCGCTGGTGCCCGGCAGGCATGCCCAGGGGCGAGGAGGAGCGGACGGGGCTCTCCGTGCCCCCGGCGAGGGGAGCGCTGCGCGGTTTGGTGGGTGCCAGCGCAGGCGCGCCTCTGTCTGGCTCAGGCTGTGTGGACTAGGAGGCAGCAGCTGGAGCGGGCCCTCCCCACGGCAAAGGCCGCCAGGCTCAAGGAAGCAGGAGCACAGCCCAAGCTGAGCTCCAGGCTGGGCCAGCCCTCAGGGAGATGTCTCATCCTGGCCATTCCCCCACGCAGAGTGCTTTGGCAGACGGCCCCCTTTGCTGAAGGTGCTGCTGAGAGCGGGCGCCTGCGCATGCCCTACAGCCCCCCCCCGGCCCGAGGCAGGAGCAGTTTGGCTTTCAATGCCCTGGGCTTCTGGGGAAAGCAGGGCAGGGTTGCCCTAGCCTTACTGGCAGGAAGGTGCCTGGAGGTTTGATCGCTGCAGTTGCTACAGTGAGTGGAATATGCCGTTTGTTCTCTGAGGCCCTTCTTGCTGTGGGGTAAGTGGTGCGGTGCTTCTTGCCCACCCCTCCGGCAGCCAGCTGGGGCCCCCTTTGGAGACTCCGGCTGGGCTGGCGCCCAGCTGGCTTTTTGCACTTGTTCTTTGTAAGGAGATAATTGCAATCCTGTTAGATCATCTGCAGCTCTGGCCAGTAGATTATTGTTCCTTACAGTAGACTCTCGACTGCTTTCCAGTCTAGCTTTAGCCAGGAATGATGGGAGACCCTTTACATACACTGTGTAGGAAAACAGATCCCTCTCTCTGTCTTTTTCTCTCTGAGTTTTCTTTTTCTTTTCCTTTTTTTTTGTTGCTAATACTACTTACACTTTATCTATACTGTCTGCGATTTTCCTTGTTTGAGATAACTTCACTCCTTTGAATCTCTTTAGCTGTATCCCCTTGGGGAACCCTGAAAAGCAAGCTATCAATTCAGACAGCACTACAGGCTTATAGGTAGCTGCTGTCTGCGGTCAATGTTGTTTGATCAAGTGGCTTTTGCATGAAAAGCTTTTCCTGGAAAGTCAGTCTTTTCTGTTCTCAAACACATTTTTATATTCTTGTCTAAACTTACTCCAGTTTGCCTATCTGGTATTCATTTTCTTTGACAGGATAACTGCTCAAGAAAATGCTTCTCTCTCTGAGAAAGGTTTTAGGCATGCATTTGTATTACTATATGTAATTGATTTTTTAAAGCAAAAAATAATAAAAAAAATAGTTTATTGATCATGGGCTGACTAGATGGTTGTAACACTTAAAGTTAGTTTTAGTCTGGAAAAATTCAAACCAATTCCCATGAATATGTTCAATATTACCATAAAATAATTGTTCTCCTTGTTTTACTTGTTCCCTGAGTAAAATCGTTTGCTGTAATATTTGGGGAAAATGAATAAAAACATGACTCAAAGTCATACATTTCTTAAATTAAAAAAAAATAGTTTTGGTTTTAGGCTTTTTTTTTTTTTGCTTTAATCACTAGCTCTGTTTATTTTACATGCTCTGATATATACACAAAGGATCCCTTGAAATAACTGGAGAAAAGTACAGAAATGAGAAGTTTAATAACTAGTAAAAATACATTTCCTCTTAGTCAAAAATGGCAGTCTTGACCTGAAATGATTAAATTGTTTTGTCAGCAGAGATAGCACTGGTAAATAAGGATGAGGGTAAAAATAGTATTTGGATCTCATTTGGACCTTATTTTAATGGGCATTATTCATCAGAATGAAGCAGCTGGAGTGTTTACTGGCCTGGAGAATACTCAGCGGCCTCACTGTGTGTGGTCACAGAGCCATTTTTTATTCCAAAGGATGCTTTAGACATACAGAGGAAAAACTCTAGTTTAGGAGAAAAAAAAGAAAAGAGAGTGCAGCAATCGCTTGTGGTTAATAAAGGTGATAGGTTATCAGTTTGTTGAAAGAAATGAAAAATATTTGTCAGTTTTGAACTTTGAACAAAAATATTTGTCAGTTTTGAACCACATGGCTGACAAATCTGGGGAATTTTCCAGTATACTGTCTAGTTCATGAAAGTTTAGAACTATTTGCCTTGTCTTTACAGTGTCTGTAAGCAATAAATAGTTTAAAATAATCTGGGGAGACTGACTTTACTGATATATCCAGATGGACAGTTCATAACATATTAAAAGTCTCACATAATAAAATAATTTGGGGTTATTTCAATATTTCTTTTTTTTTAAATATAGAATACTTTTATAGCTGTACTACCTAGAGTTTATTCGTATTTGTTGACCGAATGAAGATTGAATCTTTTATCATGAACTTTGTATAATGGCCAGTCATTTTAACAGTGCTCTTGAAAGAAAAATGGGTAATAGTTTCACATATACATTACCTGTGGCCATTGGATGATCTATGTGGGGATTTAAGTTGATAAAAACTCTGCAGCCACATTTCTCAGGAAACTTTCACAAGCACAGTTGATAGTGCAACTGTAAAATGGTACTCTATTCTGGGGAAAGCTTTTGAAGCCATACTTCATGGCCTTGTGCTTAATAATCTTGATGGGATTTTTCTTCTGTGTGTTTTTTGAACCCATGCAGATGTTTATCACACTAGGTCAGGCTCAGTGAAAGCGCGGTGCTGGTAGACCTGAGCTATGAAAGCCTTGGCCCATAATGGAACGGTCAATGGAAGGAGGTGTAATCAAAGCGAAGAGTTAAACAGGCCAAGAAACCCCAGGGCAGTGGGCAACTATTTTCTGTACTACTCCCAGAATAATGTTCGTGTGATAGCAAATCTTTGGTCAGGAGCCCCCCCCCCCCCCACACACACATTAAAGTGGGAGGATAAAAACTGCATTTAGTTAGCTTTGTGATCCAGTGCTGAATCTGCCCTTCATTTTCGTGTTTTAATACATGTAGGTGTAGGGTCTTCGTTGCAGAGACAGTCCTGGTACCCTCCAGAAGTAGATGAACATGAGAAGTCCTATTACTGGGCCCCTGCTATGTAAGAGAGGGAGGAGAGAGGAGATGACATGTCGTTTGGTCTCCTGAGTTACCAGCGGAACTGTAAAGTTTAAGAAAACCCTGGAGAAATGAGGAAGGCACATGGTCCAAAGAGAGGACCAGCTGGCTGTTCAGTGTGTCCAGAGGGACAGGAAAAAAGAAGAGCAGTAGACAGATGACTACAAGCATAAAAAAGCGTTAGGGAGGGTTTTTTGGGGGGGAGAGAGGAGAAAAGAAACTCCTTGAGAGAAGAAGGAAGCAGGACCAAGGGCAAAGAGATCAGACGATAAACAGTTTCTCAGACAAAGGCTAAAACACTTAATTCAAATACATCAGATGCGTCCTCACATTTCTCTTGCCTCACAGGAATAATTTTATTTGCTGTAGGAATATTGCCCGTGAGGATTAAGGTCATACCATGACTGTGAATTTGAGTTATGGGTATATGGTGAATAGCTATAAGACTTTTTCACCTTGAAGATGTAATGTATTTTATAAAAAGGGATGAAAAGCTTCTCTTCTTACACTGTAGACAGTTGTGTTTTAAATGTACTAAGCGTTTTCCACAAGAGACTGTTGCACAGTTTAAGTCAGTAGACCTCTCTGGCAGGATGTTTTCCTAACATCAAGTCCAAATTTTCTTTCACAGTTGAATTCCATTATGCTTAGTTACATCACCCTAGATAGTTCTGTTTACTTGGTGTTTACAGTCTTTAAATATCTTTAGACTGTTACTGTTGATCCTTGGTTATTTCCTAGCCAAATTCAGTTTGTTTACTTTTTTCTCGTAAGTCTTGCCCAAATAGTCCTGTTGTCGTCCTGGATCATTTGTGTGTTTTGGTCAGTGAATCCAACAGCTTTTCAGTAAGGAAGTGTGCAGAGCAACCAGCACTGCCATATCAGGACCTCCTCTGTTTTTCTTTTGTATTTCTCTGATTTGATGCACCCTTGAATGCTGTCTGAATTTCATCCTTTAGCCATGCAGGGGCAAAGAAGATATACTTCTGAGATTTAATCTACTATTGCACCTAAAAGTTCTTTGGAATTATTACTTATCATATGTCCTTCTTGCTGAGTTTTTTCCCCATAGGTAAAATAACTTCAGTTTTCCAACTACGCTCCTATTTCCCTGGTTATGTCAGTATTGCTAAGTTGTCTGTGCTCTTTATATCTATAATTTCTTTGGCCTAAATAATCCTTACAATTTTTTCAGTTATGTGTAAATTATTGTCATTTTATTCAAATATCCAAATTACTTTAAATTTTGTCTCTAATTTTTTAATACCTGGCCATCTGGTACAAACCTAAGCATCTCAGTGTCTTGTTGTTTATCATTGACATTATGAGACATTACAGGTGGGATTCAGTTTACGACACCTACATTTAGTGTTTACATGTGTACACGGGCACTGGGTATCCAAGTTCCTATATTAGTCAACAGATACTTAACTAATATATCCCAAAAGGGGTGGGATTCAGTTGCCTAAATGTAGGCATCTAGTGTCATTTTATATGCTGTAGGGTGCTCTGTCTTGCCTCCAGCTGCTGTTTCAGACGGGTGAGTGCCTCCCGCATATTTTGTGCCAGTATCTTCTAACCCTGCATAGGTGTCTATGTGTCTAAAATGTAGGCAGCTGGATCCAGAACTGAATATCAGCGTTAGCCATAATACTTTCACACCATTTGTATGTCCGTCTGATGAGTTTAGGAGAGAAAACCAAGCCCAAATAAAAATAAAAAAGTTATTTCATGACAAATTTAATGATTTCACCTTATTTGAAAGTGAAACTACAATCCCAAACTGTCTCTGTGTCAAATGAAGAGGGAAGTTCCACTTCTGTCCCTTTTACGTAAAATGTTTGCTATGGCACAGCTGGTCATGGAGGGATCTGTCATGTACCTACTTCTGCTGAGGCCTTTGAGGTTAAGGAAAGAGGACATAATCTGACTTTACTGTAAAGAAAAAGAATAGACTTTAGCATATAGGCTGGCAATCTGTACTGCAAAAGACTATTGTCATTTAGGATGTAAGTATTTTTAAATCAAGTGGGTGACGGCTAAGCGTGTAATTAAGGTTAATGTACGGGAACAGAAGGAAGCTATGCAAATAGATAGTAATAAAGTAATATGCTGCTCCTGTTTGATAATCTGTCAAAGGGGTAATCATACAAAGAGGTGATAAGTTTTTATGGAAGTGGATTGTCAGAATTTATAAAAGGTGTTTTCAGTTTGTCAAAGCAGGTTGTTTCCGTCAGATGTTGATTCTCATTTTCTGAAATTTCAGTGAATTTCCTTTTGAATCTTCTCTGTTCCAGCTTTGCGTTTCACAAGCACACTGACAATGTGTTTGATTTGCTCTGAAATCACATTACAAGATCTAGCTCTGAGCTAAATATACAGTTTTGTAACCCAAAAGCTCTTCTGCCATCCTCCATTCTTCTGTTGAATTCTGAAATTCAGTTCATCCAGGAAATTATCCTTCTCTCTTTCTGCTGCTGCTCAGTGAGAAGGAAAAGGAAGGGAAATTGCATTTCAGAGATCTAAAATGTGAAATAAAATTTTATTTATATAGGCCTACATCCTATAGGAAGTTGTACGAACTTTTTGCTTTTTTTGGAGCAGAAATAAAAGGACAACTTTTAAAGGCATTTTTTGGCTTGGTAAATTGTTTCAGCTACCCAGGAAGCTTATAAGCAAGCTGGGAATGCTACTGCATTTTCAGCTAAAGCTGATTTTGCTAGAACTGCCTTGGGCACTAAAAGTGAAATGCTTGGTATAGGATCCCTGTATGACCTAGAATTCTGTTTACTTCTATGCTAAACACCACCAGCTGGCTCTTCAGGCATCTGCTCGGACGTCTTTTGGGAAGAGGGCATGGCAATCACTGTCTTGTATCTAACCCAGCAGATAATTTTAGGTCTGTTTATTATTCCCGATCAGGTCTGATAGAAAGAACAAATCAGACATACAAGTTGCATTCCTTATAAAACGGTACTGTTATTTCCTTGTACTAGTGTGGAAATCTCCCCATTAAATTTTGTACTTTTTTTGTTTTTAAGACTGAAAATTCATTTAAAAATGGGATTCTTTATTCTTTCAGATCAAATCAATATCAAATTTTCGGATTCCTGAAATTGGATAGTCCATTTTATGGGATTTATCAATGAAATAAAGTTTCCATTTAGTTTGAGCTGCCTGTTGATGGGTCTGAGCCAAATAGCCTCAGAATTTTGTAGGGATTTTTTGTGGGGACAATTCCTTTTCTTGTTTTGCATCTTTTCACAAGAACCCCTCTTTGTAGCTCATTTTGCCCATTGGAATTACATGTGTTTCGATGGAGTTAGGTAACCCCACGCTATCCTTCAGTTACCTCCCTGTATTAAAGTGTTCCTCTAAAAGACTGCTAATTTTGCATAGAAAAATGGCCATCTTTGCTCACTGCAAAGATGAATGCTCATTGTATGCAATCTACAAAACCAGCTCGGGCAGATATTTTGGGTTCTGTCAAGGTTCTCTTGTTCTACCAATGCTGATTTCTGGTAAAGGGTTCCTGAAATTCTCTCCTTAACTCACGAATTATTTGTTTCTTTTCCTAGCTCCAGTTATTCAAATTATTTTTTTACTTGTATAACCTGTTACATACCTTTTGTCGGAGTGGGAGACGGACCCGGAGTAACGATGAGTCTCAATATGAGTATGATCGTTCTCCTTTTATTAGAGCTTACACAGAGTATATATAGACAAGCAATAAGCATGCACTAGCAGTAGCTGTATGATTGGTTTACAGTCTCTGTTCACGCGCCTAAAGCGAATACACGATTGGTGCAAAGTTGCTGTTCATGTGGAGGGGCTTATCAGCCCCCTCCTTTACTTGTTTACCACTACTTATCTTCCCCTTCTGTAATGGTCTAGGAATGCTCAAGGACAGTTCACATAGCCACGGGATCCTCCCTCTATTGTGAAGACAGGATTGCTCACTTCTAAGAGATCATGCCCCTTTTCACTTAACCATTCTTCCACAACCTTTAAGTTCATATCTAAGTTCTTGGTATTCAGAATGGAATTTTTATTATTTAGAGATATTAAAAAACTAGCTGCATAATGTATTAGAACATACGTTGTTTGTTAAAGCTTATTCCTGTACCTAGAAATAAGCCTTTAAAAGCCCTGGCATTCTTTAGCTATTTTTGTGGAGACAGAAGAAAAAAGTATGTGGGTCAATTTGTTCTTTTCTTACAATGGAGGATAAAACAATACATTTGTTACATTCTCATGTAACAATTCTAAAGTAATGGATTTTTCTTATTGCCTGAAAAAAAACACTTTCCATAAAGTGTGGAGGCTGCAGATTTCGGATGCAGAGATGAAAGCTTCAGACAGCTGAAATCTAAATCTCAAATGTAAGATTGCGATAGCAGTTGTTGAAAATTTTGTGCCCTAAAATGACAGGGTATGACAAAAGTTCTCTAATAACTACGAGGATTGTTGTTTTCCTTAAATAGGTATTGGAAATTTGTGAATGTAAGTTATGAAAAGTTACAGGTCTTCATTTCCTTTTGTTAGGGATATCAAGGATCAGCAGGAAATCCAGGTATCCCAGGAACTCCAGGGGTTCAAGTAAGTTCCTGTTTCATTCCTAGAGTCTGGAAATGTGAGGCAAATCCTGTGACCTCGCTCCTTATTTCCACTGTTCGTCACTGAGAGTTGAGGCGTGGAGGATGAGCAGGGCTCTAGGGATGGCACGACATCAGGGGCCACACTTGGATGAATTGCTTTTGTGCTCCCATGGCCTCGGCTTCCGATGAGATGGAGAAATCAAATCATTGCTAGCCAAGGCTCGTGTGAGCAGGACTGGGCATGGGCATGGGCATTTTCATCCTGATCCAGAAGCTAAGCAGTAGTTCCTTCTGTTTTTCGTTGAATTGATAACCATGATCTGATGCTGTGTCATGGTGACGAATTACCTACAATTCCCTGGTTCAAAGGAACATTTCAGATAAAGCCCAGATTGCCTGACATGAACTTTTTTTTTTGCTTTCTTCACAGTATCAATTTATTAGCCTTTCTTGGGACAGTTAATGCAGAATTTTGCTGTATCTTCTATGTGGCATGATCCAGTATGGCTGAATAGTCATGGACTAATTAATGTGTTGAAGTAAAGATCTGAGAACATGCTGGGGCTAAGGGCTGGCCTGCAACCTCATATATGTGAAGACTGTCTGATGGACATTTGAAAGGAAAGGGACATCTCTGGATTAGTGGAGACTGTGTGACCTCCTTCTTTCCCAGTATGGTCCTCAGAGCAAAGAAATGCTTTGGTGTTCCCCAGTCATGGGTTATAACAGCATGCCTTATACATCCTGTATACATTTTATGCCTGGTTCTGCTTTTGTATCCAGCTACAAAAATGTTGTGATCAGACAAGGACACATCAGTCTCTGTGTCATATACTTACATTTGTGGTCTCATTCCTTGTCAAAGTGTATTAGTATTCGAAGCTGTTTTTCATGTTTTCTCTCTTAGGGACCATGTGGCTTACCAGGTATCAAGGGAGAGCCAGGGACAGATGGGGCTAAGGTAATAAAAAATAAAGAAAGAAAGAAAGAAAGGAAAGGAAAAGAAAAGAAAAAAACAGATTTTATTCTTATCATTTTTGGTTGGTACAATTAATAGTCTCAATATTTCCACATGAAGCTTCTGTGAAAGTTGTTTACTAAAAAGGTAATAAAGAGGGTATAAGAATTCTAAATTTAGAATGTTATTTCAATTCTGAATGTGGTCTGCTTTATTTAATAAAGTTTATATAGGCTTTAGTACTGCCAGTAACACCTTTATTGCACTGAATAATTTATATTTAGAAAGCATATCTAAATATGGGTACCTGGAAGCATGATACAGACATCTGTCAGAATGGTTACTTTCTATCTCTTTTTACCCTTTTTCTCATTAATGGGCATCCAGATGAGCTAGGTAAGAATTTTTGGATGGCATTTTTTATCAGGAAATACTGACTAATTCAAACCAGAGTGTTCTGTGGAAAAATTCTTGTGGAAGACAGATGTGGAAGCTCATATATAAGTCCCTTCTGGTAATCAGGATAAACTTGAATCTGGATCTCGCATATACACAGTGAATAAACTAGCCACTGGCTACTGGCAGATCTCCTTGATATGTGAATATCTGTGCCCACTCGTCTCTCATGCTCTCTTACACTTTCACCCTCGGGAAAGTATATTTAGAAAAGTTTAAAGTTCATTTTGATACAAGCTTGTTTTTTGTTTGTTCTTTGTAAAATGAGCACTTGTTTTCCAACCAAATTTTACTGTAGAATTTCCTTCCTCTGAAGTTCCTAACTCTAAAAGCAGATCCTTAAATTCCTCACTGTTCAGCACAATTCTCAAATGCATGATTAAAGCTGAAAAATGTGCTTATGTGTTCTGGTGCTTTAGGGAATCTTACGTTAATCTAATTGATCAGTCAGTACTGGGCCATGTGCAGAGAGTAAGATATCAATGATGAAGAAAACCACTATTCTTCTGTCAATGCAGGGTTTTGACGGATAGAATATTTCCTAATGTTTAGTCCAGCCTTGTTTAAAATGTGCCAAAAAATGGGGCTTCCACCACATTTTTACAAAACTTCTTCCACTGTAAAGTACGTCTTGCCATTGGAATTTTTTTCCTGATGATTGACCCTAATTTTTCTAAATTTCATCCCATTACTTGTAAAGTTTCTATAGCAACTAATTTAAAACTATTTCCATTGCCAAGTGTTTCAGTCTATCCAATAATTAAATCACCACTCACAAGCAGAAATCGGGGCTCCATTCTTCTTGCAATAAGGAGCAAAGGAAGCATGATGAGTTTATTTATAAACTTTGCTGACTTTTTTGAATTGCATTCCATTTGTATTGCCTATTTTCAGTACTTACTTGTTGAGAGATACGTCTCATAGCATTAGCTGACAAGCTGTCATTTCTGTGGTCATGTTCCTGTCTCCTGTGAATGTGTGACAAACCTTCAAATATGCTTAGGCATGAATGGTTTTGATAAATACTGCTGAGAGGTCTTATCTGTTGCCCTTTGGCCCCAAGCTTGAAATACTATATAAAACAAAATCCTGAGCATAGCTTAATATTCTTTTCTTATGTTTGAAAGACATTAAGCAAATTGAAAACTATTGCCCAATATAAAGTTAGCAGATATTAACAGAGAGAAACCGTTATGATTGGCCAAAATGATTTGGTGACTGGTTCTGTGTCCTCATGAAATAGATTCAGTTTACTGAAAAAAGCAACTTATCTTGCTTTTATTTTTTCAAGTCAGGTAGTGCCAAGTTATAATTTAGCCTTCTGTTATAATAGCTTAAGGGAGTTTGAAGACAAATCATCAGATAAATATCTCCAGTACTAATAGCAAAAGCTTTAGGATTCCTGACATCTGACAGTTGTGAGGACAATAGAAAGAGCAATATTATAAACAGAGCTATTTTAATAGCTCTGTTAATTTTTAATAGCTTTTGGGAAGTTTCCCAAAAGGAATGGACTGATTTTTTGGTTTGTGTTTTAAATTGCCAGCTGCTTTTACAAAGTGAATTCTTTCTTCATCTGAAATGAGAACTCATTTATCAAAGTGCCTGAAGTCGTTTAATCAATTTATTTTGGTTTTGTTTTGTTTAATTTTTAGAGAAGTACTTGATATCTTAATATTGAATACATTACTCGTCCAGAGTAAGCTGGTGAGAAATTTGATAAGGTCAGTAGGCCTGTGATATTCTCAGGAAGAGGTAGAAGTAAAGTCATCCTGGTCTTAGGGAATTTCCTTGCTCTTCAGGAATGAGGAATGGATGGTATCACAGAATCACAGAATCACAGAATCGCTGAGGTTGGAAGGGACCTCTGGAGATCATCTAGTCCAACCCCCCTGCTCAAGCAGGGTCACCTAGAGCACATTGCACAGGATCGCATCCAGGCGCATTTTGAATATCTCCAGAGAAGGAGACTCCACAACCTCTCTGGGCAACCTGTGCCAGTGCTCTGTCACCCTCACAGTGAAAAAGTTTTTCCTCATATTCAGATGGAAGTGTCTGTGTTTCAGTTTATGCCCATTGCCTCGTGTCCTGTCGCTCGGCACCACTGAAAAGAGTCTGGTCCCATCCTCTCGACACCCTCCCTTCAGATACTTGTACACGTTGATAAGATCTCCTCTCAGCCTTCTCTTCTCCAAGCTAAACAGGCCAAGCTCTCTCAGCCTTTCCTCATAAGAGAGATGCTCCAGTCCCCTAATCATCTTTGTAGCCCTTCGGTGGACTTGCTCCGGTAGTGCCACATCCCTCTTGTACTGGGGAGCCCAGAACTGGACGCAGTACTCTAGATATGGCCTCAGCAGGGCTGAGTAGAGGGGGAGAATCACCTCCCTCGACCTGCTGGCAACACTCTTCCTGATGCACCCCAGGATACCATTGGCCTTCTTGGCCACAAGGGCACATTGCTGCCTCATGCTTAACTTGGTGTCCACCAGCACTCCCAGGTCCTTCTCAGCAGAGCTGCTTTCCAGCAGGTCAACACCCCACCTATACTGGTGCATGGGGTTATTCCTCCCCAGGTGCAGGACCCTGCACTTGTCTTTGTTGAACTTCATGATGTTCCTCTCCGCCCGCCTCTCCAGCCTGTCCAGGTCTCTCTGAACAGCAGCACAGCCCTCTGGTGTATTGGCCACTCCTCCCAGTTTTGTATCGTCAGCAAACTTGCTGAGGGTGCACTCTGTGCCTTCATCCAGGTCATTGATGAAGAAGTTGAACAAGACTGGACCCACTACTGACCCTTGGGAGACACCGCTAGCTACAGGCCTCCAACTAGACTCTGCACCACTGATCACAACCCTCTGAGCTCTGCCATTCAGCCAGTTCTCAATCCACCTCACTGTCCATTCATCTA
This sequence comes from Apteryx mantelli, assembly GCF_036417845.1. Lineage (NCBI taxonomy): Eukaryota > Metazoa > Chordata > Aves > Apterygiformes > Apterygidae > Apteryx > Apteryx mantelli. The sequence continues at coordinate 350,429 of NW_027118462.1, forward strand.
GCCCACACTTCCTGAGCTTACCTATGAGGATGTTATGGGAGACAGTGTCAAAAGCCTTGCTGAAGTCTAGGTGGATAACATCCACTGCTCTCCCCTCATCTACCCAGGCAGTCATTCCATCATAGAAGGTTATCAGGTTGGTTAAGCATGATTTCCCCTTGGTGAAGCCATGCTGACTACTCCTGATCTCCTTCTTGTCCTCCACATGCTTGGAGATGGCCTCCAGGATGAGCTGCTCCATCACCTTTCCAGGGATGTAGGTGAGGCTGACTGGCCTGTAGTTCCCTGGGTCCTCCTTCTTGCCCTTTTGGAAGACTGGAGTGGCATTGGCTTTCTTCCAGTCCTCAGGCACCTCTCCTGTTCTCCATGACCTTTCAAAAATGACGGAGAGTGGCCTAGCAATAACATCCACCAGCTCCCTCAACACTCATCAACTCCAGTGTCCTATTTACCAGGACCTTTGCTGGAAGGAGAAATGCTCTAAGATATTCCTGTCTATAGTAAACGCTATGTTTTGTAGCATGAAGTGAAGATTTATAGTCATTTTACGAAGCTAGCTACAAGTAATGATATTGCAAAAGAAATTTTGAATGAAATTACAGTACCCATTAGCACAAAATACTGACTATGTAGACATATTATGATAGCTGTAAAAACCAGCTTGCTTATTTAAGATTTCGATGATGCCAAACTTGGCCTGTAGTTTCTGCAATGGGAAATCTTACAGTTAATGAGAAGCCATGTCTTCCCCTGTGTTGGTCAGGATGTTCAGCGCAGCGCTGTAGCCCGTGGTGGTTAACCAGGGTGCCATGAGCTGCCCACCTGCGGGCTCGGAGCCCTGGCAGGAAGGCACTGGGCAGGTGCTCCATATCATGGTTTCACTGTATCCCTGGGTGAAATGGTTTGCATGTTTGCAGCTGAAACCTTTTTCTTATATATTTTTCTAAATTTTCTATTTCCTGTCTATTTTTGAACCCTAATCACAAATGTTAAATTTATAAGGATTTTTTTATATATATATTATTTTCTGGAGAAACTATTCTATCTATTTAAAAGGTTTTCTTTTTTTCCTCCCTCAGGGAATTCCTGGAACCCCTGGAAATCAAGGAGCAAAAGGACAAAAGGTATTAGTAATAGTTCAAAACTCAATTACAACCTGTGCATATATGTACCGTTTCCAAACTATGGACTCTGTTTGCCCTGAAAGGAGAGTTTTCATAGTGGCAATGTTTGAAAAAAATCTCTCATTTAGTCTTACTTCTGTGATTCCAGGAGTGCATGATTTAAAAAAAAACCAAAGTTAATCTTCTAACACTTTGAAAAATAATCCTAGTTAAACAAATCTGCATAACTAAAGGGTATTTTAACAAACTGTACATATATTAATTATACAGTATTGCATTTATGTGAAAAATTACAGGGTGAAATTGGACCACCCGGGCAACCAGGAGCAAAAGGATCTCCAGAGGAAACTGTAAGTAATATTGGTATTATTATGATCAGGAACTACAAATAATTTTAAGTCATTGTACTCAGGATACAGAATTAATAGTACTTGCCAGTGGGAAAAATAAGGTAGTATTTCTTAATTCAAAGCTCACTGATATGTGGAAATATTCTGATGTGTGACAACAATGGGAAAAAGAGACGTGTTTTCTTGCCTTGTCTTGAGACTCAATGTATGTCGTGCATGTAACAGGATTGTGCACGCTCAGTCCAGACTGAATGTGCGACTTCATTTGCTCAGGAAGCCAGGAAGGTATTACAGTGAAAATATTTAGTTGGGAAATTTCAGTGTTTCTGTGGTGTTACTACTGGATAAATATGACAACATGGGAAACTATAAGATATAACATATTTAGACTGGAAAATGAATTGGAGGTAGAGTCCAACTGTATCTGTGTTTTTCATTTTGGTAAGGATGGTGATCAGTTTTCTAATGGCTAAACTGACAAGAAATATCAGATTCCTATAAATACTTTCACAGCATTGTTTTGATAAATTAGAGTCTAACATGTAAACACATAAGCTAAAATATTAACACATAGCTAACATATAAACACTTAAACATGTAAAGCATTTTGCAAAAAATAATCTTGGAACAAGAGTCATTCAGTCTATCTGAAATGGTAGGATAAATCAAAGGAAGCAGTAAAATAAATTAACTGGTCTAACTGGAGAGACTTAAATAGCAGCAAGGGGAAAATACTCTGGACAGAGCTTCAGAAAAATCCTTAAGAATAAGCATATGAAAAGGAAGAAGAGACCGAGCAGTTTAGAAGTGGATGTCTGCTTTGTAGGTACAAATGGCACTGATCTTTTTATCCCTGAATAGGGAAGCTATGCTTAGAAGGCACTATGTTTCTTCTATCAATAACAGATGACAAGTCTATGGCAAATGTTGGTTGTTAGCTCAGTGGCAACTTTGAAGTTTGGAAATTTTGGGTGAAAGGTGTAAACTGTTCTCTCTGCTGCCCTTGCTCTCACCTTAAGCCTCTTGCTATTTTGGCAGCAGGTGAGAGAACATTACTATAGATTCTTGGATTTTGGAGATCATTAACAGAGATCATTCACTTTCATAACTTTGCTGTCTCCTAATTTACCTACCTCATCGCCTTTCAAGATCTTTCCATATGAAGATGCTTCATCAGTAGTGAAGTAGTGAAGTAGTTTCTTTTGCTCTCATGAGCCGTCAGGCCAGATTACCTCCATTCCAAAAGAAGAAAGATTCTCTATGGCTGCTTTCCAGCGTTGAAGTGGAAGACACGGAGAGGCTTATTCTAATCATCAAGAAATCCATGCTTATATCTGCAAGGTCAAATACAGGACAGTGAATGGCTCTCTGAAAGGGGACTGATTTGCATTTCTTAATCATCAGGATGCCTACTGTCATACTGCTAAAGCCATCTTACTGTCAGTATCTACCCTTCTTTGCAGGACAAGAATAATCTCAGTTCAGAGTCCTTTTGTTTCTGTTCTCAGCGCTTCCAGTGGTGTTTACCAGGCCTCTTCCCACAGCTCATCCATCATTTTGGTGGGGGAGAGAAACCCTGAAGAAATAGGATGCCAAGGATCTCACTGTGGGCCTTCAGATCCTCTGGCTTTCTTGCTGAATCACTCTAAAATCCTAGTTAATGTTACCATCTTCTAGAGTCCATGATGGCAGAGCTGAACTCAGAATTATTTGGGCTCGTATCCCGCTGCATCATTTGCCCACCTAGAGAAAGTGTCCTTGCTCTGATGGAGGTCAGCAACACGTATGTCTGACCATCTTGGTCTGTGCAGGCTCGTATAACTATGTGTGGCTGCATGTCAGACTATTTGTGGACTCTCTGATTAGGGATCTACACTATTGCTTTCCCAAATTAGCCATCTGAGTATGAAGACTATTAGCCTAAGGGTCATTTATATACTGCAGTGCTGGAAGGTTCCTCAGGGTGTATATACACATATGCTACTTCATTCTACATTCTACATTCAAGCTACTGACCTTTGCTACTGTTTTGTCAGAAATCTGAGTCATTAATGAGTCTTGAACAGGGCGTCAGACAATTTTACTCCCAAATATTGAATTAAGAGTGAGAAATTTGCGCTTGGTGTCATTTTTACAAGTGGGGTTTTTCCAAAGTTTTGCATCTTTTGCTTTCAATTGGAAGAATAATCTGTTTTACAGAGTTCTGGAATTATAGAGTAGATGTTACAGAGGGACATAATGTTATATGCCTTTTCCATATTGCCATTGTTGTCCAAGGAACACCAAAAGACAAAGTCAGATGCAGCTTGCCAGCTCTTGCCTGCACCTAGCCAGTGAAGACAGTTTTAGTTTCTGGATTTTCTGAGTTTGTTGATAAGGAGTCCCATGCCCTTCTCACACCCAGCAGACCTGACAATGAAGGGTTCAGGGGAAATCCCAGTTTCATGACGCTTGGATGCTGGATGGTTCTTATTTCTAGAGCTGAGAGCAGTATATGGCAACCTGGCTAAATGGAGTATGTTCTTGTCCTGAGGCTTATCTAAATCTGAGTCCCCTCTATCCTTGCTATTTTTGATTATATCTTAGTGTTGAAGGTTTGATTATGTTCATCAGTTCAGTTAAAGTCCTTTTAGTGAGTGTCACTCCCATTGCCCTCTTCCTGAGAGTGTGTCTATATTTTTTTCCGTCCCAAATTTCATAGGATTTTACTGTTTCATGTAGGATTATCTAGCTGACTATCTGCTGAGTGGATCTTTGATTTCTTAGCGTGTTATGTCCACTGCAAGAAGACTTCTTGTTTTTCACTGACCATTTGTTCTCTCTTCATTTTGCTGTGAAGGTTGCCTCCGCCTCTACTCAGAAGGTTGATGAGCTTGAGATCTTCAAGGCTGAATGGCATCATAACTTTATTTTTCAGAGAGAATATATTTTCAGACTCTCAATATATTTTAGGCTCTCAACAGCGTGTTACATGACTTGAAACACAGGGCCCCACTGAGCTAGTAATGTGAAAGAAGCTAGAAATCCGCTAGTTTCATTTCTCATCTCTTCCACACTCTCTCTCCCCAAACTTGAGCCTGCTTTTCCCTACTGGGTAATGTGCACATGAGCACAGAAGAGGAATCTGAAGAGAAAAGAATAATAATATCAAAAGGATTTTCACAGAAGGAAGATCACACAAAAAAGCTATATTTTAGAAGTGAGGAGGTCAATACGTAACATGAAGGTTGATTAAATAGTTGGTTGATAGCCAAGCTGAATTAAGCCCCCCAGTGAAGTAAAAAGTAATAAAAGCTTATTTTGTTATACAAATAAAAAGAGAAAAAGTGCAAAAGCAGGACTGGTATGCAAGTAAATTAAGACAGGTCTTAAAAACAATCGACACTAGGCTCCAAAAGCAAATGAATATTTTCTTATGTTTTCTGTAGCAAAGGTGCTGCTGAACTTAAGCTGCAAGCAAATGGCTAATGGGACGACACTGTCTCTTAAGCTATAGGTGGAAGTAGAACTCGGATACCTCACTCCAGCTGGAGGGGAATGGATAATTCCTACTCCAAAACTATGAAAGAAATGGAATAGGGTATAGTAAACCTTTGGTTTACGAAAGAATAAATTATACTAGAGTAATTGCATCATCTTTGATAAGATGATTTTTGAGATAAGTGAGAACAAGCAGATCTAATCTTTGAAGTTCAGAAAAGTGCTTGAAATGATGCCGCATATAAAATTATTAGCTATAATAGAGAATTTGAGGTTTAATAGGAGAGTTTTCATTTGTAACTGGCTGACTGGGAAAAGTCTGACCCTCAGGACAATTAGCAGGAAAGTTACTCGAGTTTTGCTCTGGTGATTGATACCTTTTATTCTGTGGACTCACAGCCCTGTGTCTGTGGCCCAAAGAGCAAGTTGCTATGTTTATTGACGGAAAGCAAAAGTTTTGGTCTCCCATAATTTCTTGCAACACAGCAAGAAAGAAGTCTGAGTTATCTGTGTTGCCTCACAGGTGAAATACTAGAAAATTGATGAAATGCTTATTAAAACCCTGGTACAATGAATTACTTCATATTCCAAATATTTTGATTTTTTTTCTTTGTTTTTGCAAAAACAAAGTCATCCTTTCAGTCTTAGCAAAAGCATTGAAATTTTTTTGGCAAAACTGAGTTACAATCTTTGTAGCAAATTACTGTAATCATTTATTTTTGATCATACATAACTTTTGAAGAAGATCTGGGATAATGTCATTGGCAATATATTCTGAATAGTTCCTAACATTTAGTACTGAATGGAGAGTGGTTGTTTTTATATATATGAAAGCAGAGATTAGGTTAAATAAAAATAACAGTGGTTCTTGGAAATACTAACACTTAGAAGCACTGATAAAACTTAATCTCTAACAAATTCGATTTCATGGCCTTATTTAGATGTTTGACTTTCTGTATGCTTGTATTTTAGGCTGTATCTTATTATGTAAACTTTACTAGTAGATTGTATTTCAGACTATATATGCACGTCCAAATAAAACAATAATAATACATTGTTTTTGTTGACACATGGAGTTCTAGAGTCAAAAGAAGTGAGATGAAGTAGTGAGGGAGACGTATATTAACAACAGATGTGGAAAATAATAAAAACAGGAATTCCTCCTTGGAAAGTATGATTTCAAAATAAGACTTCTTTCCTGAAGTATACTTGAGAGTAACTTTAAACAGAAAAAAGGAGAAACCCAGGTATTTGATGGTTTAATATGCTTTAGTTCTTAGTTTGTGCATGGACCAAAGATGGCTAAACACGCCTTTATCAACACATGCCCGTCAGAGGAGTCCAAGGAACTTGCGTGTGGCAATGCTCTGCCCGTGCACGTGTGCTGAAGTGTCACGATCTGAAATGGCAGAAGCTGGTGGGTTCATGAATGAGTGGCTCAATCCTGAAGGCTCTGCAGAAGAAGTGAAGGTGTGCCCCCAAAGTTAACTGCTGTCTCTCAATCTCCCCAGAGTTTGGAGATGGAGTGAAGGCATCACAACTCTGAGGGACACACTGTCACAAAGAAGCAAGCGAGTCCTGAAATAGCAGTTATACTTCCATTGTTTTGGGGAACCCTAAATGGAAACTAAGACACTCTTTCTTGTGTCACTTTCGATTATAGCTAAGAACCTACTAAAAATTGTTTTTTTTTCCATTTGTAGTAACACTTCCTTTGGCCACAGAAGGCCTAACTAATCTACTGTGCAAGATTGTATTTCCTATCCATTTATTTCATTATAGAAATATAGATGATAAATAATATTTTTACACCGTTGTTCCTCTAGCTTGTTTTAGAAAAGTCTCTGCCTTTTCAAAAATAAAGAGGGTTTGATGGGACCAGAAGGCTCATTTGGTCTACCTGGAGCTCCTGGGTCTAAGGTGAGTATTTGTGCTGTTTTGATTGTGACTTTGATAAATGACTGCTTTATCGATGACAAAATGACAGGACTCTTGAGTTTTGCAGCTAATTGTTCAATATATTGAATATTGGAAAGTAACTATGTGGTTTGTGTGGAGGAAAAAGGATGAGCAGGGAGGCACTGCGGGGCGGAACATGGGAAGGTCGTAACGGGCGGAGCACTGCTGCCGGAAAAGAAGGCGGGGCTTTACAGCATTATAATAGAGTAGGACACGCTTCATTAAACGCCATTTTGCCACTCCTCATATTGGTGTCTGTGTGGTGATGGTCCGGGGCCTGGGGAGAAGGCCCCGTGCCTCCTCGGTAAGAACGAGAACGGTAACAAGTGGTGACCCCGACGTGATACCGAGGAGGCGGCTCGGCCGGCGTAGGCACCGGGAGCGTGAGGAAGGGATCCGGATCCGGAACTATGGAGGCCATATGTAAGGTAGTAATGGCCTGCGCCAAGGAATGGCGGGCGCCGCTGAAGGCGAGCGCGATACGAGCGTGTGTAGAGAGGCTCGTGAAGGAGGGAGTGATTACTTCTCCTATGGAGATTCTGCGGGAGGAACTGTGGCTGCAATGCACAGCAGCGCTGGCGGAGTTCCCGATGAATGGGGGATCCGCGAGGGAGTTAAAGGTGTGGGGGCTGATAAGAATGCTCCTGCGGAGAGCGAGGGAGGAACGGGAGACGTGGAAGGCGGCTAGAGAGGCACTTAGAGGGAGTGGGATACGCGTGGGGTCGACGGAGATAGAGGGAGCGGCGGAGGAGACGGCGCCAGAGGGGGGAGAGGAGCGGGTCGAAGAGCAAGGGGAGGAACAACGGGACGGAGGTTTGGTGATGCCAGCCGGGCTGGGAGAAGAGGCTTCGCGTGCCCCTCCACCACACTACCCCTGGGACGAGTTGCGACAGGCAGACAGAGCAGGACAACCTTGCCCTGTCGCGCCCAGTGAGCCCGAGGGGGAAGGAGAAAGGGGGGAGAATGAGCGAGGGAATGAGCGAGAGAATGAGCGAGGGAATGAGCGAGAGAATGAGCGAGAGAATGAGCGAGAGAATGAGCGAGGGAGAATACGAACACCGAATGAGTGGCTCCCCGGGGCACTCATGGTACCTGATAAGAGCTGGAATCAGGGCGAGTCAGCGGCCAAAGATGGCGCCGGGGACAGAGAAAGAGGGCGGAGGAGAGTCACCTTCGATAGTACGAGACGAGCCAGTGGGAGGGAACGGGTGAGCGAGGATGAGATGGACAGCCTTACAAGGCGGTTTCAAGAAGTCTATCGGGGGGGGGAGCGCGAGGGAGGCGTGAGAGCGGAGGAGGTGGAGGAGGATGTGGAGATAGGACTAGAGCAGGCGCTGCGGCTCCTGCGGAGGCTGGAGAGAGAAGTACAAAAACAACAGCGGATGCTGCAGCGACTGGCCGACACACGATCCCAGGACGATTCCAGTGGCGAAAAGCCCCGAGCCGAGTTATACCTGCCAGATTGGCAACTATCAGCGGGGGCGGTGACGTTACGAGGTCTTAAACTCACGGCACCCCCTGAAACGCCGTCGGCGCTGCCGGTACGCCTGGCGCCCGGAGGGCTCATAGAATGGACGCCCATCGACCCGAAGGCAGTGAACCATCTATCGAAGTGTATTGCGGAGCAGGGCCTGAGACACCGGGACACACAAGCGGCACTAGACACGGTGTTCTCAGCATCCCTGACCCCCTCCGACTGCCGAATGCTAGCACGTGCAGTACTGGCTCCCTCCCAAGTTCTCCTATACAAGGACATGTGGGTTGGCCGATTGCATCAGGAGTTGACTCTGGGAACTCGCGATCCGAATCATCCACTTTACGGGTCGACCCTGAACCGCCTGAAGGGGAGTGATAATGCCATGACCACTTCGCAACAGCAGGCCGCCTTACTGACGGCCGGTGAAATACGAGCCATCACAACGGCAGCGCGCGCGGCGTATGAAGACTTAGCGCGCGTGGTGACAAAGACGGACCCATGGGTGGCAGTAAAGCAGAAGCTGACAGAGTCGTTCTCTGCCTTCTGCAATCGACTCTATGCCGCCATTGAGAGCGCTGAAGTCCCTGAAGTGGTGAAGGCGTCACTGATGCTCGAGTGCCTGAAGAATCAGGCCAATGACGACATAAAAGAGATCATTCGCCGAGCCCCGAGGGACCTGGGGCCTACCCAGTTAATGAAGTACGTGCTGGAAGAACAGAACCGGTTGCCCGTGAGAGAGATCCGAACCGTTGTCGCCACAGCCATGGCGGCACAGGCCGCGGTCGTACGATCAAAGACATGCTTCGGATGCGGCCAGCTTGGCCACATCAAGGCGGCCTGTCCGAAGGCGCGTCAGGGTCCGAGCACCACCCATGCCCCGCAGATAACATGCTGGGCCTGCGGCAGGCCAGGGCACCGGGCACGGGAGTGTCGCCGCATGGCGCCGGGAAACAGGAGGTGGGGAGGCCAGTCGGGGACCCCTCCCCGCCCCCAAAGAAAAGCCCCGGCCACCATGTATACCCAAGAGGAGAGGGGGAGCTCGACCGGCGAGAACCCGGAACAGTGGCCCTGGTACTAGACTGCAACCACCGGCCTGGGGCCATGGTCACCCTGGAGAACCCCTGGGCCTATCCCCAGAACACACAGCTAAAGATGTTGGTGGATACTGGGGCTGATGTCACGTGCATCCCTCTCCGCATGTGGCCGAAAAACTGGCCGACGGACCAGGGAGGAAGTCTCACCGGGGTGGGAGGCAATGCGAAGGCGTACCGCTCGCGGTTCGCATTGAAACTCACCCTGCATGATCCTGACGCAAAACAGCATGGCGCGCCAACACAAGCGACAATCACACCTTATGTCACCGAAATTGCTGACCCAGTACTGGGCCGGGATGCGCTCAGCCAACTCAACATCAAGATCAAAAATTTTTGATGGGGGCCACTGGGACCGCCGCTAGTGAGATCAGGGCTATACCCTTAAAATGGAAAAGTGACGACCCGATATGGACTGACCAGTGGCCCCTGACTTCAGAAAAATTGGAAGCGGCGCAGAAGATAGTGGCTCGCGAACTGGAGCAAGGGCACCTAGAGCCCAGCAATAGCCCTTGGAACTCTCCGATTTTCGTGATCCTAAAAAAGACTAAGGACAGCTACCGGCTATTACATGACCTGAGACGGATCAATCAACAGATATGTGACTTTGGACAGTTACAACCGGGACTGCCGGTACTGACGGCACTTCCTGAGAATTGGCCGACTATGGCAGTAGACATCAAAGATTGCTTCTTTTCTATCCCGCTGCACTCACGGGATAGGGAGAGATTCGCATTCACAGTCCCATCGGTGAATAAGCAGGAGCCGGCGCGGCGCTACCAATGGACGGTGCTCCCACAGGGCATGAAGAACTCACCTGCAATTTGCCAACGCATTGTAGCCGACGCAATAGCCCCGGTACGAACACAACATGCGGCGGGGGCCATGATCCACTACGTGGATGATATCTTGATGGCAGCACCCAGCGCAGAAGGGCTGCAGGAAATGGCAGCCGACCTGAGGCGGTGCTTGGCTGCAGCCTCGCTGGCGATAAACGAAGCAAAGGTCCAGAAGGGACCAGGCATTAAGTTCCTAGGGCAGGAGATTGGACACTCGCAGATAAAGCCGCTGCCTATAACTTTGAACCCAGACGTCCGCACCCTACATGACGCTCAGGCGCTAGTGGGGAGCCTCCAGTGGCTCCAGAATATGGTGCCCATAACACCGAGCCAGATGCAACCGCTGTACGAAATGCTGAAGGGCAGGAACCCATGGGAGGAGAAGCGACTGACCGCAGAGGCCAAGGAGACTCTGAAGAACATCTCTGAGATGCTGAGCCACCCATCGGTGCAGCGCTGGGACCCTGCTGATAAGATCACGCTCTACCCAGTGCTGAACCGGCAAGGTGGCATGGCTGTGCTCGGACAAGGACAACCAGAGCGGATGCGAGTGATCTGGTGGGTCACGCCCACGCGGCCGGCTGGAGCGTTTGTGCCGCATTCCAGCCTCTTAGCACGAATGATCACTAAAGGGCGGAAGACATGTATCTCTGCATTCGCACGTGAACCGGACGCGATTGCCCTGCCTTTCAAGAAGGGCACCGATGCACAGACAGAGACCTTCGCCGCGGCGATGGCAATGGCCGTGGAAGGATTTCCAGGAGAAATCCAGCACCTCCCACACCTCCAGCCGTTGAGGCACCTGGACATCATAGAGGTTGGCGGGCCTGCTCGAGTGCTTCCTACTCCGAAACCGGGAAACACTGTTTTCACGGATGCCTCCTCAAAGACCCAGACAGCGGCCGTCGCCTGGCAGGAGAATGGAGAATGGAAGGAGGCCACCTTTCGAGCGGCAGACGTCAGTGTTCAGTACCTTGAAGCCAAGGCCGTAGAGATGGCCTTGAGAATGTTCCCTGATGACCACCTGAATATCACCACAGATTCCATCTTCACGTACAACCTGGTGAGGCAAATGGCCACGCAGGGTTGGGCGGGCACGCCGATCGCCACAATGCTAGAAGACGCCTTGCAGGCGCGGACTGGCACGGTTTGTATTACGCATGTCCGGAGCCACAGCAAAATACCGGGCTACTATCAAGAAGGCAACGCGGAAGCCGATAAGGCGGCCGGCAGAGTGATGACCCTGCGGGAGGCCAGGGACCTCCATGAGTGGCTGCACGTCGGAGCCAAAGCCCTGGCCAAGACTTGCCACATCCCCATCTCTGAAGCCAGAGGCGTGGTCGCCACATGCCCGTACTGCTGCAGGCGGCCTTTGCAGGAGGGAGGGACGAACGTCCGAGGCCTGATGGCGAACCAAGTCTGGCAGACCGACTTTACCTTATGTCAGAGGCTCCGACCAGATCCCTGGCTGGCAGTCACGGTGGACACATACAGCGGCATGATCGTAGCCACGCAGCACAGGAAAACCACGAGCCGAGCGGCCCAAAAGCACTGGGCGTACGCTATAGCTGTGCTGGGGCTACCTCAGACCATCAAAACCGATAATGGATCCGCATTCACATCGGCGAGCACCGAAGGGTGGGCGCAGCGATGGGGAATCAAAATAATCCACGGCATACCGTACAATAGCACGGGGCAGGCCATAGTCGAGAGAGCCAACAGAACTCTTAAACAGAAAATTGATGTGTTGGGAGAGGGGGAGGGCATCCCTGAGCACTCAGTCATCCCCAGAGAGAAACAAACTGAAATTTTACAAAAAGCACTGTACGCCCTAAACCATCACCTCCGAGGGGAGAATAGTCATGAACCGGTAGCAAAGCATTGGGGAGGGACGAGCCCAACGGAGGGTCCCGAGGTGCAGGTCAAGAATCCCGCGACGGGGGAATGGGAGACCGGGTGGAGACTACTAACACAAGGCAGAGGTTATGCTGCGGTCGCGAGCGCGGAAGGGGGCCCGGAGGCCGCGAGGTGGGTCCCCACCCGCTGGGTAAAGCCGCTTTTACGCAAAATAGAAGCTCATCGAAACAGCTCTGACACCTGAACTATAGGCTGTGCTACCAGCGGACTGCCCCCGTCTTCGGAAGGTGCATTGGGCCCGCCCCTATTGCTTTTAATGGTCGAGGTTATATATGTGTCTCTGCAGATCGTGGTCCAGTGAAGGTACCCAGCAAGAACGTGAAGCCTGTCTTGACTCGCTATGACTCATCTACTGAACAAGACGGCGAAGATCCTGATTCTGGGGATACTGTTCCCAGTGGTAATGGCTCTCTACCAGATTGAGCCCAGGCAAAATATGCGAGTTACCTGGGCGAACAGGACAGGGCAACACGCTTTCTGTTTGTCTCTAGCTTCCGCTACCCAACCTTTTAGAACCTGTTTAATAGGGGTCCCCAGCTATAGTGTCAACAGCTTCCAGGAGTACAGCACGGGAAGCTGCAGTGGCAGTCTGTCGACTGCTAGCTGCAGTGCCACCCTCATTGCAGGCCTAAACAGAACGCTGCCATGGGACCCACAGGAGTTAAACCTGTTGGGGTCCATGAGAATTGGAAACACATCAGGCAATTGGTCTCAAACATGTATATATTTTGGGGGACGCGTGCACCCTTACCGGTTATTTAACTGGACAGGGTGGACGAACGTCACTCCAACAGCAGTCTATTATGATTATCAAAACCGTGGTTCCTTCTGTGGCACCAATGGCACCAGCCGCCAGGGGCTGGGAGCCTTTGGGGCTGAGGCCACAAAGGGGCACTTAATTTGGAACAATGGTACCCCAAAGGCCTTGCCACCAGACGTCTTTTTGATATGTGGTGACCGGGCCTGGCAGGGAATTCCAAAAAGGGTAATGGGTGGTCCATGTTATCTTGGTAAGCTGACATTACTAGCACCCGATCAAAATTGGTGGAAACATATCACGGAGAATGAGACTGCCGTCCGCAGTAAACGAGCAGCCATAGGGCTCTCACCTGAGTGTAATGATCAAGTTTCCCTCCGCAGTCCCACTGAAAGAGTGTTTTTGGCCTTCTTCGTGCCTGGAGCAGCGGCAGGCAACGCTCTGAACCAGATCGGCCGGTTAGCTTGCTGGGCTGAGAAGCAGGCTAACGTCACCACTGAGATAATAGCGAGCCTATTAGAGGATCAAGGTAGTTTGCGACATGCTATTCTGCAGAATAGAGCTGCAATTGATTATTTGCTACTAGCCCAAGGCCATGGTTGTGAGGATTTTGAAGGTATATGTTGCATGAATTTGTCTAATCATGGTGAATCAATTCACAAACAATTGCAGTGGTTGAAGGAACATGCCAGCAAAATCCATCAGAACCATGGGTTTTTAGACGAATGGCTAACTAACCTGGTTGGCAATCTACCACAGTGGCTAACAGGACTGCTCGCTGAAGGCTTGCGCATTTTGTTAATCCTCATAGTTATAGCCTTATGCCTGTGTATAGTACTGAGCTGTGTTAAGGCAACCTTGCTGAAAGTAGCGGGCCGCGTCTGGATTGCTCAACAACAAGAAGGAGAAATTCTGGAGGAATGGCTGGGCTTTGGGGGGGGGGGAATATAGTCTGTTGGAAATGAGCAATCCCGCCTATGCCTTTAAGGTTTTCCCTGAACGACGAAGACAAGGGCATCGCCTGCGTTAAGAATCGGGAAAAGGGGAGGCAGCACACAGCTCCGCTCACGAAGCTACTGATGCAAGGAACCACCCGATGGCGATCCCGTCGAGACACACCGCACTTCCGCGTGTTTTGTTGCGTCCCGCTCGATCTACCGAAACACCGTTGATGGGAGAGGGGGAGATGTGGAGGAAAAAGGATGAGCAGGGAGGCACTGCGGGGCGGAACATGGGAAGGTCGTAACGGGCGGAGCACTGCTGCCGGAAAAGAAGGCGGGGCTTTACAGCATTATAATAGAGTAGGACACGCTTCATTAAACGCCATTTTGCCACTCCTCATATTGGTGTCTGTGTGGTGATGGTCCGGGGCCTGGGGAGAAGGCCCCGTGCCTCCTCGGTAAGAACGAGAACGGTAACAGGTTTGCCATATATTACCTTATACGATAGTTCAGTATCTATGCTCAAGAGAGCTTAATATAGCTTAGCGAATGGTGCCTGTCATCTCATGAGGTTTGCAACTCCTCCAGAAATGGTTGTGAGATTTTGTTTGAGCTGCACAGTCCTGGAAAATGTTTTCCCGTGCTAGAAGCCAGATAGTTCTCAGTATACATCAGAACTTTCGGCCTGTGTTACATTTATTTATATTTTAATTGTGTTAAATAAAGTTATGATGTGCTGCTTTTTCCCTCCAGGGAGCCAAATGTATTTCAGATGTAACACAATTGATTGCACTGCAGCTATAGCAAGAATTAATTTGACCCATGCTCTCAGAAACTAAAACAGATACTATAAATCCTTATCTGTTAGTGCAACCTTTTAATTTAATCTGAGATGAGTTTTGGCTAGTAAGTCCTGAACTGTACGTCCTGGAGAATATTTATGAATATAGATTCCATTTCCCAAACTTTGTATCTACATCTAGCTCCATTTCCACGTACATTATTTTATATCCAAAGTACATACTTATTTAAAATTGCATGCTGGAGGTAACACTATTTAAAGGTGACAACATTTTGCCCTTGTCAAGAAGACTGAACACCTATGAAATAACCCCCCAAAATTAGTTGTGTTTTCATTTGAGAAAAATGCTTTCATTTGTACAAAAGAGATGTATTTATCTCTCATTCAGAATATAAACTGTGTTCCCCCCCCCCCAAATCTCATTCTTACAGAAAAGTATCAAAAAGTAATCCATAGTTCTTAGATTTTAATGAAAACCTCATGCTAAATACATGGCAAGTTCTATAGGCTTCAATAAAAAGCAAAATATAAACATACTTTGGCTCAGACAAGTCCAAGGATTTTGAGAGTTTTATTAAATAAGATGATGGAAATGTGAAGTCAGTATACACAAATATGGTATGACTGGGCAAGGAAAATGGGGAGGGACAGGTGAGCAGAGGCAGGCAGATCTATTTTGTCACCAGTATGCCTTTCCTGAAAGAGGGCTGAAACTTCAGGTTTGCAGAACAAGGACAGAACTTAAGCCTTCTGGTCACTTGCCTTGACTATTTTTAAGAGCAGATTTCCCAGCAGTGTCTGTTTATGTTTGCTGTTCATACTGCACGTGACAAAATATGCCCATGCATCAGCTGCACTCATGTTGTTTTATAGGGTGTTAAAGGTGAACCTGGTATACAGGGGAAACCAGGATTATCAGGAGCCAAGGTAAATATGAATCTGGAAGTACTGTAGTTAAAGGAGAGATTGATTTACTTTTCCATGATTTCCTTCTTAGTTACAATGCATATGTACTTGAATATTAAGGATTAGGAGCATCTTTTGTGACATTAATCAGCTTGTCTGTATTCGGCATCCCTTCCCAAGTTCTCCAGACATTTTCATCACCCTAAGTTATAGAATTTCAGAATATCATAGCCAAAACATATCAAGTGATCTTGAAAAACATGCAATACATGTATTTATCAATACAACAACACATCATTGATATTTATGGAGCTATTGTATTACTCAGGGAGAACTAGGAGGATCAGGTGCTCCAGGAGAACCAGGCTACCCAGGTATCCCTGGCACACAAGGTATAAAGGTAAGCAGTTTTTTTCTAGTTTTACATTAATTACAGCTTTTATTGGAAATGCTTTTCCTATAAGTGATCATTATTAAAGGAAAACCTTTTCTTTAATACAGCATTATTATAGGACAATAGTTGGTAAATTTTGGAAGGTTTGTTCTCTAGAAAACCAGTCGCTTTTCCTAGAGAGGAGAGAATGATCAAAAGGGAGAAACTGTTAAAATAAAATGTTACGAAGTAGGTATTAATGGACTTTTCATTATGAGTTATAGTATATAATAGTATGTTCTATGGTTTACTTCGTATTATATCTTCTTATAGCAAGTACTGTATATACAAAGTCTATTCTACAAAGTCTTTTGTGGAGATCCCCTAAGAACTGGAGCAATTAACTGTAGGCAGCTGGGACAGATTCATCTCAGTTAGCCTTAGCCACTAAGAGTTAGATATCTGATCTTACCAAGTAGTCCAGGTTCTCTCCATATTTAGTTGAGGGAGTCTGAGCTTCTCAGGGGGTCATTCATTCACATCAGTATTATATGCCTTTCTTAGGATGGGATGCATCTGGAAGTGCTTAACTATCCCCTTTGACTGTAGAAGAAGCCTAGACAATTAGCTAAATTAAATGTTGAAATTTTAGATGGCAAAAATTAGGTGAGATGGATTGCACTTCTGTGGTCAATGTTGGAAACTGGATCTTCTTTTCAAATAAGAACTTGTGTTTTTTCCTCTTGCATGTTGAGTTCTTGCAGAGATCTTGCCTTCAGGATCTCGCAGTCTCTGGGCGCAGCATTGTATCTATCAAACAGTTTTAGAGACGTGGTTATACTGAAATTCTTCAGTGCTGAAGAACTGTTTTGTGAACACATTACAAAATTTAGTATTGATGCTTGAATTTTGTAATAGTCACTCTTATTTTTAAAGCGTACATATGTAGGATTTTATGACAATCAATCACATGTCTTTAAGGAGTCTCTTGTTGACAAGATTATAGGCAATGTAGATCTTTGGGTTTTTTTTTGAAATTTGCATAATCTAAAGATATTACATTAAGTGCTTTCCTTTGAAGTTTTCTTCTACAAGATGTGTTGTTCCAGTTTTGTGTCAGCCAATAAGGCAGTACTTTTAGTTTGACTGGGAGCTAAAAAGGGCCTAGAATAAATCTGGTTTTCAAATACTAACTTTTTTGTCTCTTACTGTAGCTCACAGAACTCATTAGAGTGTGAAATATTTCTCTTGAGGAAAAATCAGCTGTATAGTAGTTACAGAATGGGATTTAAGAAGCTGAAAATTAGAAGTAATTGAAAATCACTATCCACTATGTCCTGTGGGCAACTACAAAGATTTTTATCAGAATTTAACAAAACTGCATTTTCTAGATGATGTTATTTCAGGGGTGGCACCTTTGTTCTATATAACTCAACCAAGAAATAGAGAGAGTTCAGGAATTTATCCTTTCCATACGCTCTTAGGCAAATTTATGGGAAGGAAATACTACATGTTTTTTTGAAACAGATGGGAAAAAATGTTCCCTGTGATCTTCAATAACATGACTGGGGGAGAGAATTCCAGTGTTGAAGACTTTGCAGCGCTAGTGGTTTAAAATTGGTTTAAGTCAAAATAATTCTATTGCTGCAAATCTATTAATTCTGATTGTAACTGAAGTTCTGATTTGTATTCATTACGTGTTTGTTTTAAAATTTTTTTATTCTGGACAACTTTCATGGAACAATATGCATATCCTGAAAATTAAATGTTTCATTGTTTACCAAGATAATGAGTACTGCTATTACTTTCTGTATTTCATTGTATTTCTATGGGAAAACATTACAAATTGGCCAAAGAAAATTTTTGTAAAAATGAGTTCCTTAATTGGCGCATATGAATATGAGGCTTCTTTTACTGTTATACTGTGTTTTTGGATTGGATGTCATGTAACAGATTTGTTTCCTTAGGATGTAGTTTGTTATAATTAACAAGCTCTACCTGAAACCTTTCAAGCTAGATATTTATTCAAGCAACATGCTATCAAGGTTAAAAATGTTGCTGTATTTGTTATCAGCCCAAATTATACCTTTAAGCTTGTAGAAATATTTATATAAAAGTAAATAAGGTGTGTTTGGGTCATGTATCTGACACTTGTGTCAGAAGCTTAGCAGTGTTTTCTGGGGACTAATGGAGTGTAAACTACGGCAAAGATTTCTCCATTACATATTCAAATTACAGACTTCAGGATAAGCAGGAAGTCCTGTAAAAGCAAAGGAAGCTCAGGTAAGGTGTCAGATAGTAATAAGCAGTTACGCAAAAATAAAAATGATAACACGCCTGTGTAGAAACACCAGAAGTATAGAGGACCACCTTTTGAAGGTGAAGACCTTCATGTGATAGGCATTACAGAAATCGAGTTGAATCAGATACTTTACTATAGAAAGAAGCAGGGCGAGCGAAGCAGTAAGTTAGAAGAGTGGTGTTGTATTTGAGGTTTTGTGGAAAATCTCACACGGAGCTGTTCTGCTAGACTTTAGCTTCTGCTCCAGAAGGGCACAGGTCAACCAGATGTCCTCTGCCATATGTGCCAGCTGTGTACGGATATATTAGGCTAGAGCATTTCAAATGTCCTAGATGCATACGGGGATGCCTTAGGTTGCCTGGAGCATCTTAAATAGCGCTGTGTGCCTATGCTAAGCCAACTGAAGCAAGTCCCTGGTCACTACAGTCAGGGGAAGCTAGAGAATAATCCAAATTTAGGTGACGGTGTCTCAACCTGAGTTCCCTTTTCCGAGGTGAAATGTGGAGAAATTATTCTTTTGACAATTTTTGAGGCAGTGATTTCTAGAGTATATAAGGACAAAGACTTCCTGGCTTAAGTCTCTCACAATGCACTGAAACCAATGTAAGAGTGATGGGAGTTGAGCCAGCATCATAACAATAGTTTAATTAGTTTCATTATCAACCTATGCTCAGTTCCAATATCTAAGGGTCAGGTAGGGCATATGTACCAAAGCAGTAATACTGATTTTAAGAAGGGAGATTTTGTATGGATCATCTTTAAATTTTAAACTGAGGATGGTAAGTCTGTTTTGCAAAAAACATTCATTATATACAGAGAAACAAGTCAGGATATGTATTGCAGGTTAACTGAAGTTACAACTCATAAGTATGACAGCCTCTCAAAAAGTACAGTTTGGGCATCTGACAATAAAAGTGAAGCCCTTCAGTTATAACTGATTTTAAAACTTGAAACCAAACAAAATATTTTATATTCAAGTACAATACACCCAAATACAGCTGGCATAAATACCTTCCTATCTTGAGGGATTTTTGATCAGGAAACTATTTGCCATGGCCAAAATCTCCTCTCTGCTACTGTTTAGCATTTAACTAAATATTCTCTCTTAAAAAAGAACAAAAAACAAACCACATACACACATATTTGTCTCTTACTAGATAACTGACAAAACAAAACCTCCACCCAGCTTCTTTTCCTTATGAAAAACAATTTTGCATGGCCCCCATGGATCCATCTTTTGTTTCATGGTTTGCTGTTTTTTAAACCCAACATTTTGATTCATGTCTGTTATCAGAGTCAAAGTTGGGTCATGAGTCACCTCCCATAACTTTAAGCTTCCTTCTCAGTAATAATGAGAGATAGGCACCTTCTGGAAGTATCTATATTTTACGGCTCTTTTATTAATTGGGATGAATTGTTTTCAAGAGTTGCCTTTTTCTCTCCATGGACAATTAAATGGTATTCAGACAACTAGATAAACCCGGATGCCTGACTTTTAAGTACCATTTGCACCATTCTATTGCTATTCACCCCAGTAAGATTTAAGTGCAATAAAAATCTCTATCAAAGTAAAAAAGAACGGGTGAAAATGAAACTTAGTCGTTGCACAGTTTTGATTAAATATAAATATGAATATTTCTTCTGGTTTAAAAAAGTCTTGTTTTTTTTTCTTTGCTGTGTCATGTATAAGTTACACATTTAATGGGCTTGTAGTAAATGTAACAGAAATTATTTATACGCTGTTCTCTGTTTAAGGCAAGCATACTTAGTGGTTTACATCCAAACTAAATTTAATCCGTCAAAAACTTCTTCCCTTCCTCCCTGTGTCTTGTCTACTCTCATACAATCACTGGATGAACACCGACTGGATTTGCCACCTTATTATGTTTTATTTTTAATTTTAACTTGACATATGAATATCACTGCTTCTCTGTGTAACAGATTTCCTTCTTATTATGATGCTCAGTACTTTCTTCACTGTTTGTGTACACAGGGATAAAAAGTAATTTATTTTCATTCGGCATAAGTAAAGGCTATTAGATACTTCCCTTGTATTTACTGAATTAAATTAGAGCAGAGACAACATGTCTGTGAGATGAATCATGTTACAGCGGAGACTTTTCTTCTAATATTTTACAGGGGGACAAAGGAAGCCAAGGTGAAAGTGGTATCCAGGCATATCAGCTTTGTTTCTAATCAAAATCATTTGCCAACACTATTAATATGTGTTAAGAGTGGATTCAGGAGAAATTTAAAAATGAAGCTGGATGGAAGGTGTGGCTGAAGACGGGTGGCAGCGCTGCGCCCTCGCTCGGTGCATCTGCCTGGGGGTGAGCCTGCTGCCTGCACCGGGGCAGCCCGTGCGTGGCCCCCACACTGGGGCGGGCTCTGGCTGTGGGTCGCGCGGCCACCTGGGACCATCCTGGGGCTGGCCTGGCCTCAGGCTGCCGGCCTCCCGCAGTCACGGGAGGACCTATAAGCCCTCGTAACCCAAGCAACACCACCCTGCCTCTGCCTACCTGTGACATTGTAACCAGTGGGATTATCTAAATATTTTAAAATATTTGAAAATTATCTGATGTTATCTAATTATTCCAAAATTTAAATATTCTAAAATTATCTGTCTTGTTAGCTAAAAGCCACTGTCATACCTACAAGAAAAGGAGAGTATCATGTCACTGCTAAGTTGCTAAACTGTCTCCTGTGTGTTCAGGGAAGAAACTGTATCTTGCCAGCACAGGTGCTACTCTGAACTCTTGAAGAATAAGTATTTAGATTGATTGAGCTCGGTTTAGGATGAGATTTTAGGATTTACATATTTGTATTATTTTTGATAGGTTAATCATTTCTCCCAAGTAAATGTATATTTTAAAATGATGTGTTTCTTTTCTGAAGGGACAAAAAGGAGAAAAAGGAAGACAAGGAATCTCAGGCTTGCAGGTACTGTTAAAATAATGATCTCAGCTCAAGAGAGCCACAATTCATATTTGTTTCAAATTTTGTTCAATTTGATAAGCATTCTTGTATGAAGCTGCTGGAAACAGTTACCCCCCCCTTCCCTCCCGCTTTTTAAGACTCCTTCTCTGAGGCCCCTGGTAAACACAAGTCTCCTGGCGCTGCTCCAGGCAGCAGGTTGCGCTAAGAAGCCCTCAGGCAGCACGTGTGTGTTTTCCGCCGGGCAGGTCGAACCCCGCTGGCGCACTATGTCCCCATTTCTCCCTCTGAGGCTGCCACCAACCTCTGCCACCTGGGGGTAGGAAGAGGCCAGGGCAAGAGGCAGCGGATGTGCCGCGTCCTGCCAAGGCTTTCTCGGCCAGCCGTTTTTTTTTTCTCCCTCGTTCCAAGCAGCCCTGGCCCCAGGCCTTTGCGGTCCCCCGCTCCCAGCACCCTGGCAACCGTCCCGCCTGCGTCGCCTCCAGCACTCACCTGTCTCCGGCGTCTCATGGCTTTACGCCCAAGCCAGCGTGCAAGCAAAAGGGCGCCGAGCAGGCCCAGGGCTTGGCTGCAGAGAGAGAGCACCTGCAGCATCACCGGGGTCATCTCCAGCTGAGCACAGGAGGGCCAGAGCTGGTCCAGGGGGTAGGGCAGGCAGCAGTGCTGATGCGCCGTGCCTGCGCACGGTTGCTCCAGCTCCTCGGGGAGAACTTCCCACCCGACTCGGGCCCAGCTGCAGCAGTCACAAAGGCCCAGGCCACCGGGGAGTGATGCGGGCCACAGAGAGAGGCGGGCATTGTCCCGGTGCCTCCTGAGGAGAAATCTCTGCAAGCGCTGGCTCTCACCCTCAGGTGAGCTCGGCCAGTGGCCGCGATCACTGAGAGGTTGCCCTGAGCATCAGCCAAGCACTAGCCAAGCCCAGAGCTGGGGTGGCTGCAGTTGCCTTTTACAGAAGCCAAGAAAAGGTATGCTTGTTCTGCAGGGCTTCCGCCTCCTCTCCTGGCGGAGCCAGGCCTGGACCTGATAAAGAGAGAGAACCGGCAGAGCTGTAGGGGCTGACAGGAGGGACTAGAGGAAAGAACCGAGCCCTCTGCCCAAGCGCACCCCTGCTCCACAGACACAGTGAGCCCTGGCTCAGGGAACTGGCATGGGGCACGGACACCCCATCTGCCCCATGCTCGTCAGGACTGGGAGGTGCCCAGCAGACAGGGTGCAACGCTGGAGCACAGCGTGTGGGGGAAAGCCCCAAGCACATCCAGGCTAGTAACTTGCTTGCAGACAGGCAGGATAGGTCCCTGCCCCACAGCATTGCTGCCTCGTGCCACCCGAGCTGCCTCTCCCTGCCCATCCCACGACGCAGGAGCTGAGTGCCCTCTGCTCCCCTGCCCCTGGGGGATGATGCTGTGCTGGGGCTGGCTCCCAAGCCCAGAGCATGCCCTGGCATTCAGGCACCAGGGCCCTGGCAGCCCTGAGAGCAGCCGGCTGGGCAGACGGGAGCCCACGGCAGAGCAGGGCGGGTTTGCAGCCCCCAGCCCTGCCCAGCCCAGCGGTGCCCACTCACTCACCCGTTGGCGGTGGCTGGGACACACATACCTTGTGGGGCTCCAGCTGGGAGCTGCTCTTCAGGCCGGCTCCCTCCTCCTCCTCCTCCTCCTCCTCCTCCTCCTCCCAGCCCACCCTGAGGTGGCCAGGGCAGCTGTCTTCCTCCTCCCGCCACCAGGCCACCCAGGTGCAGCTGAGGGCTCCATCCTACTCTTCTTCCCAGGCCATGCTGGGGAACCTGGGGGGTCCAGCCTTCTCCTCCTCCTCCTCCCAGGCCACCCTGGGGCCGCTGGGGGGGGGGGGTCTCTCCACCATCCTGTGGGGGGGAGGAAAGGCGTGAAGGTGGGCGGGGGGGCAGCCTGCAGCCAGGCCCGGCCCCATCTCTGCATTGCCATCGCAGGGGGCAGTGAGGCAGACGGAGCCTGTGCACGTACGTGGGGGATCGAGCGGAGACAGCGGTTTTCCCGCTGGCCGATAGGCTACTCCCCACCTCCAGTCCCGCCTCATATGTTAATTACTTCGCATGCGCAGTCTGTTGTTCTCGAACCTTCTCAGACAGCGGTTGGGGGGGCGGGGTTTCCAGTGAGAGCTAGTTCCCGCCTCCCTGTCAGAGACGCAGGTGTGGTGCTGAGACTTCTTTTGAGACAGTTACCCAAGGAAATTGGCCCCAGAAAAGCGCTATCCTCTTTTGACCTGTGAGGCCACAAGGCCTTTCCGCGGCACCCAGCAGACAGGGAAGGCGGAGGTAGCGCCAAGGAGGGCCCGGGGAGGTGGCTTTCTAACGCTGCCGCGCTCTCTGCTGTCCCCGCTGGGGCTCTGTGTCCGCGCCGGCAGAGCGGGCCCGAGCCCCACGTGCTTTGGGCCCTGCTCCAGAATCCTCAGTGAGGAGGAGCTGGGCCAGCGCGCGGCATTGCCCGGAAGCGCCCGGTGCTGTCAGCCCCAGGGGCAGCTGGGCAGGCGCGGCATTTCCGTCAGCACCGCTGGGTACTTTGATGCTTTACGGAGAGGCGCGGGAGCAGGGCGCCAGCCCAGCCGGAGTCTCCAAAGGGGGCCCCAGCTGGCTGCCGGAGGGGTGGGCAAGAAGCACCGCACCACTTACCCCGCAGCAAGAAGGGCCTTGGAGAACAAACGGCATATTCCACTCACTGTAGCAACTGCAGCGATCAAACCTCCAGGCACCTTCCTGCCAGTAAGGCTAGGGCAACCCTGCCCTGCTTTCCCCAGAAGCCCAGGGCATTGAAAGCCAAACTGCTCCTGCCTCGGGCCGGGGGGGCTGTAGGGCATGCACAGGCGCCCGCTCTCAGCAGCACCTTCAGCAAAGGGGGCCGTCTGCCAAAGCACTCTGCGTGGGGGAATGGCCAGGATGAGACATCTCCCTGAGGGCTGGCCCAGCCTGGAGCTCAGCTTGGGCTGTGCTCCTGCTTCCTTGAGCCTGGCGGCCTTTGCCGTGGGGAGGGCCCGCTCCAGCTGCTGCCTCCTAGTCCACACCGCCTGAGCCAGACAGAGGCGCGCCTGCGCTGGCACCCACCAAACCGCGCAGCGCTCCCCTCGCCGGGGGCACGGAGAGCCCCGTCCGCTCCTCCTCGCCCCTGGGCATGCCTGCCGGGCACCAGCGCAAACACCCCCAGCTCCACGTGCACGAGCCCACCGGCCTCACGGCTCCCTCGAGTATCAGCCCGGCATAGACGTCCGTCTAATATCCATGGCCGGACCGGGGCCTCTTCGCCAGGTTCCGGCACAGACCCTGGGTCTCTCCAGCTGCGCGTCTCCCCCGGGCAGAAGCTAGTCCAGCTCGACAGCTGCTAGCGAACGTCACGCAGAGCGTTGAGGTTCCCTAGGGAAACGCACCGCCACCTCCAGTCTCCCCAGGCTGTGGCACCCGGCCCTGCGGCCCCCTGTGCCACAGCCCCTTCTCCGGCTGCTGGCATGGACACCTCTCAGCGCACCCTCCCACACACAGAGCAGAGACTGAGCTTGCACAGAAATGAGTAGCAAATCCGGCTTTCCTGAGAAGATGGGGCAGACTGCGGCAATGAGGCGCAGGCAGACAAGCGCATGGACCAGCCACTGGCCGGCACCCCGCCAGACGGGCGTACTCGGCTCCTCTCCATTTCTCCACTCCTGTCCTTCCCCCCATCTGCCTCCATCCCTCCCGTCTTCCATCTTGCAGGCACATGTGAAAAATGAAACACCGGGACTTAGGAGGGTGCCGAGCAGCCTCACAGAGGGCCATTGCTAGCCACTGCTCTCTGCTGCTTCTTTTGCTCCTGCGAAAGAAGGAAAAGATCCTCCCCTCACCTCTCGTTGTGCCACCAGCGCAAGCAGCAGCCCCAGCCCTTGTGGCTTGGCAGCTCGCCTCTGCACCGGCTCTGCCCAGGTGCTGCCCAGGCACAGGCGCAGGAGCGAGAGCGAGGGCCTCTCCCCAGGGCAGCCCGGCACCAGCACAGGACCAAGTTCAGCTGCCGCAGAGACGTGCAGCGGCTGCTGCCTCCGGACCTCCCCAGGAGCCTGAAAAGCCTTTGGCGCAACGAGAACTAGATGGGCTCTCACACACACGCGCGCGCGCGCGCGCACACACACACACACACACACACAAACACCCCTTGATGAGAGAAGGCTCGTTTCTAGGAAGCCAAGTTGAAGAAGAAGAGCAAGTCTGTTTGAAGAAAGCCACAAGGAGGAGCTGGCAGAGAGAGAGCTGCTATTACCTCCGCACTAGGCTCCAAGTGTTTCAGGGCTGCAAGCTCTCATGCCTCAGACTTCTCTCAGAAGCTAGAGTTTGTCCCGGGGAATTGGGGCAGGTTCATTTCTCGCCCTGTGCAAAACTGCCCTGCGCCCGCGAGACAGATAAACTCAGGACGCAGCATCTCCGTTACTCCCTTTACTTGAGACTGCATTCCTCCAAGAGCAGCTTTGCTCTGCTAAGCCGCCTCACAGGGGGCAGCCTGCTGGCAGAGGATGGGCCACATCCGCTCTTCCGGCTGCTGTGCCTGGGCCGGAAAGTCCTTGCCGGGGGCTTCCCCCGTGCTGTGGGCCCACTCGGGTTTCAGCTCGGAGGGCCGTGGTCTGGGGAGGGCGGAGAGGGTGCACAGCACAGAACCTTCCCGAGCCAGAGAGCCAGAAGAGCAGAGCGTGCCTCTGCAGGCGGGACCAGGCACGGCTGCCCTCTCCTCTCGCGGAGCAGCCTTCTCCCAAGGCACAGGGACAGCAGCGCTCGCAGCAGCCCCTTTAATCTCCCGCCACGCCCGGAGCCACGCTGGAGGTGCGGCTGTACGTGGGGTCAGAGAAAAGCTTCTCCTCCGCTTCCGCATCTTCCACCTTCCTCTCCTTGGCTGGTCTCGGGAGCCCGCCTTCCTTCATGTGCCGGTGGCACAGGTGCCTCAGGTGCTTGACCGTCAAGGCGGTGTTTGCCTCCAGCCGGCAGAGCACCTCGTAGCTGTCGCAGGGGCTCCCGCCCCAGCAGGCGGTGCCTGCAGGAGCTGCGGGTGCCTGGCCCATCTCCTGGGAATGACAGGGCAGGGGCACGATGAAACGGGCAGGGGCCTGCGGGGCTCAGAGCTCTCCGGCGGGGCTTGGCCTCGTCTCCAGAAACTCAAGCCTCCCGGCGCTGCTCCAGGCAGCAGGTTGCGCTAAGAAGCCCTCAGGCAGCACGTGTGTGTTTTCCGCCGGGCAGGTCGAACCCCGCTGGCGCACTATGTCCCCATTTCTCCCTCTGAGGCTGCCACCAACCTCTGCCACCTGGGGGTAGGAAGAGGCCAGGGCAAGAGGCAGCGGATGTGCCGCGTCCTGCCAAGGCTTTCTCGGCCAGCCATTTTTTTTTCTCCCTCGTTCCAAGCAGCCCTGGCCCCAGGCCTTTGCGGTCCCCCGCTCCCAGCACCCTGGCAACCGTCCCGCCTGCGTCGCCTCCAGCACTCACCTGTCTCCGGCGTCTCATGGCTTTACGCCCAAGCCAGCGTGCAAGCAAAAGGGCGCCGAGCAGGCCCAGGGCTTGGCTGCAGAGAGAGAGCACCTGCAGCGTCACCTGGGTCATCTCCAGCTGGGCACAGGAGGGCCAGAGCTGGTCCAGGGGGTAGGGCAGGCAGGAGCGCTGATGCGCCGTGCCTGTGCCCAGTTGCTCCAGCTCCTCGGGGAGAACTTCCCACCCGACTCGGGCCCAGCTGGGGCGGCCGCAAAGGCCCAGGCCGCCGGGGAGCAATGAGGCTGTGACCAGAGCAAGGGCCACAGAGAGAGGCGGGCAGAGCATGGTCCCGGTGCCTGCCGAGGACAAATCTCTGCAAGCGCTGGCCGTCACCCTCAAGCGAGCTCGGCCAGTGACCGCCGACACTGAGAGGTTGCCCCGAGCATCGGCGCAGTGCGGGCTGGATGAGGTCATCAGTCCCAGGTGGCTGTCACCAAAGGCCCTGTGAGGTCACAAGGCCTTTCCGCGGCACCCAGCAGACAGGGAAGGCGGAGGTAGCGCCAAGGAGGGCCCGGGGAGGTGGCTTTCTAACGCTGCCGCGCTCTCTGCTGTCCCCGCTGGGGCTCTGTGTCCGCGCCGGCAGAGCGGGCCCGAGCCCCACGTGCTTTGGGCCCTGCTCCAGAATCCTCAGTGAGGAGGAGCTGGGCCAGCGCGCAGCATTGCCCGGAAGCGCTCGGTGCTGTCAGCCCCAGGGGCAGCTGGGCAGGCGCGGCATTTCCGTCAGCACCGCTGGGTACTTTGATGCTTTACGGAGAGGCGCGGGAGCAGGGCGCCAGCCCAGCCGGAGTCTCCAAAGGGGGCCCCAGCTGGCTGCCGGAGGGGTGGGCAAGAAGCACCGCACCACTTACCCCACAGCAAGAAGGGCCTCGGAGAACAAACGGCATATTCCACTCACTGTAGCAACTGCAGCGATCAAACCTCCAGGCACCTTCCTGCCAGTAAGGCTAGGGCAACCCTGCCCTGCTTTCCCCAGAAGCCCAGGGCATTGAAAGCCAAACTGCTCCTGCCTCGGGCCGGGGGGGGCTGTAGGGCATGCGCAGGCGCCCGCTCTCAGCAGCACCTTCAGCAAAGGGGGCCGTCTGCCAAAGCACTCTGCGTGGGGGAATGGCCAGGATGAGACATCTCCCTGAGGGCTGGCCCAGCCTGGAGCTCAGCTTGGGCTGTGCTCCTGCTTCCTTGAGCCTGGCGGCCTTTGCCGTGGGGAGGGCCCGCTCCAGCTGCTGCCTCCTAGTCCACACAGCCTGAGCCAGACAGAGGCGCGCCTGCGCTGGCACCCACCAAACCGCGCAGCGCTCCCCTCGCCGGGGGCACGGAGAGCCCCGTCCGCTCCTCCTCGCCCCTGGGCATGCCTGCCGGGCACCAGCGCAAACACCCCCAGCTCCACGTGCACGAGCCCACCGGCCTCACGGCTCCCTCGAGTATCAGCCCGGCATAGACGTCCGTCTAATATCCATGGCCGGACCGGGGCCTCTTCGCCAGGCTCCGGCACAGACCCTGGGTCTCTCCAGCTGCGCGTCTCCCCCGGGCAGAAGCTAGTCCAGCTCGACAGCTGCTAGCGAACGTCACGCAGAGCGTTGAGGTTCCCTGGGGAAACGCACCGCCACCTCCAGTCTCCCCAGGCTGTGGCACCCGGCCCTGCAGCCCCCTGTGCCACAGCCCCTTCTCCGGCTGCTGGCATGGACACCTCTCAGCGCACCCTCCCACACACAGAGCAGAGACTGAGCTTGCACAGAAATGAGTAGCAAATCCGGCTTTCCTGAGAAGATGGGGCAGACTGCGGCAATGAGGCGCAGGCAGACAAGCGCATGGACCAGCCACTGGCCGGCACCCCGCCAGACGGGCGTACTCGGCTCCTCTCCATTTCTCCACTCCTGTCCTTCCCCCCATCTGCCTCCATCCCTCCCGTCTTCCATCTTGCAGGCACATGTGAAAAATGAAACACCGGGACTTAGGAGGGTGCCGAGCAGCCTCACAGAGGGCCATTGCTAGCCACTGCTCTCTGCTGCTTCTTTTGCTCCTGCGAAAGAAGGAAAAGATCCTCCCCTCACCTCTCGTTGTGCCACCAGCGCAAGCAGCAGCCCCAGCCCTTGTGGCTTGGCAGCTCGCCTCTGCACCGGCTCTGCCCAGGTGCTGCCCAGGCACAGGCGCAGGAGCGAGAGCGAGGGCCTCTCCCCAGGGCAGCCCGGCACCAGCACAGGACCAAGTTCAGCTGCCGCAGAGACGTGCAGCGGCTGCTGCCTCCGGACCTCCCCAGGAGCCTGAAAAGCCTTTGGCGCAACGAGAACTAGATGGGCTCTCACACACACGCGCGCGCGCGCGCGCACACACACACACACACACACACAAACACCCCTTGATGAGAGAAGGCTCGTTTCTAGGAAGCCAAGTTGAAGAAGAAGAGCAAGTCTGTTTGAAGAAAGCCACAAGGAGGAGCTGGCAGAGAGAGAGCTGCTATTACCTCCGCACTAGGCTCCAAGTGTTTCAGGGCTGCAAGCTCTCATGCCTCAGACTTCTCTCAGAAGCTAGAGTTTGTCCCGGGGAATTGGGGCAGGTTCATTTCTCGCCCTGTGCAAAACTGCCCTGCGCCCGCGAGACAGATAAACTCAGGACGCACCATCTCCGTTACTCCCTTTACTTGAGACTGCATTCCTCCAAGAGCAGCTTTGCTCTGCTAAGCCGCCTCACAGGGGGCAGCCTGCTGGCAGAGGATGGGCCACATCCGCTCTTCCGGCTGCTGTGCCTGGGCCGGAAAGTCCTTGCCGGGGGCTTCCCCCGTGCTGTGGGCCCACTCGGGTTTCAGCTCGGAGGGCCGTGGTCTGGGGAGGGCGGAGAGGGTGCACAGCACAGAACCTTCCCGAGCCAGAGAGCCAGAAGAGCAGAGCGTGCCTCTGCAGGCGGGACCAGGCACGGCTGCCCTCTCCTCTCGCGGAGCAGCCTTCTCCCAAGGCACAGGGACAGCAGCGCTCGCAGCAGCCCCTTTAATCTCCCGCCACGCCCGGAGCCACGCTGGAGGTGCGGCTGTACGTGGGGTCAGAGAAAAGCTTCTCCTCCGCTTCCGCATCTTCCACCTTCCTCTCCTTGGCTGGTCTCGGGAGCCCGCCTTCCTTCATGTGCCGGTGGCACAGGTGCCTCAGGTGCTTGACCGTCAAGGCGGTGTTTGCCTCCAGCCGGCAGAGCACCTCGTAGCTGTCGCAGGGGCTCCCGCCCCAGCAGGCGGTGCCTGCAGGAGCTGCGGGTGCCTGGCCCATCTCCTGGGAATGACAGGGCAGGGGCACGATGAAACGGGCAGGGGCCTGCGGGGCTCAGAGCTCTCCGGCGGGGCTTGGCCTCGTCTCCAGAAACTCAAGCCTCCCGGCGCTGCTCCAGGCAGCAGGTTGCGCTAAGAAGCCCTCAGGCAGCACGTGTGTGTTTTCCGCCGGGCAGGTCGAACCCCGCTGGCGCACTATGTCCCCATTTCTCCCTCTGAGGCTGCCACCAACCTCTGCCACCTGGGGGTAGGAAGAGGCCAGGGCAAGAGGCAGCGGATGTGCCGCGTCCTGCCAAGGCTTTCTCGGCCAGCCGTTTTTTTTTTCTCCCTCGTTCCAAGCAGCCCTGGCCCCAGGCCTTTGCGGTCCCCCGCTCCCAGCACCCTGGCAACCGTCCCGCCTGCGTCGCCTCCAGCACTCACCTGTCTCCGGCGTCTCATGGCTTTACGCCCAAGCCAGCGTGCAAGCAAAAGGGCGCCGAGCAGGCCCAGGGCTTGGCTGCAGAGAGAGAGCACCTGCAGCGTCACCTGGGTCATCTCCAGCTGGGCACAGGAGGGCCAGAGCTGGTCCAGGGGGTAGGGCAGGCAGGAGCGCTGATGCGCCGTGCCTGTGCCCAGTTGCTCCAGCTCCTCGGGGAGAACTTCCCACCCGACTCGGGCCCAGCTGGGGCGGCCGCAAAGGCCCAGGCCACCGGGGAGCAATGAGGCTGTGACCAGAGCAAGGGCCACAGAGAGAGGCGGGCAGAGCATGGTCCCGGTGCCTGCCGAGGACAAATCTCTGCAAGCGCTGGCCGTCACCCTCAAGCGAGCTCGGCCAGTGACCGCCGACACTGAGAGGTTGCCCCGAGCATCGGCGCAGTGCGGGCTGGATGAGGTCATCAGTCCCAGGTGGCTGTCACCAAAGGCCCTGTGAGGTCACAAGGCCTTTCCGCGGCACCCAGCAGACAGGGAAGGCGGAGGTAGCGCCAAGGAGGGCCCGGGGAGGTGGCTTTCTAACGCTGCCGCGCTCTCTGCTGTCCCCGCTGGGGCTCTGTGTCCGCGCCGGCAGAGCGGGCCCGAGCCCCACGTGCTTTGGGCCCTGCTCCAGAATCCTCAGTGAGGAGGAGCTGGGCCGGCGCGCAGCATTGCCCGGAAGCGCTCGGTGCTGTCAGCCCCAGGGGCAGCTGGGCAGGCGCGGCATTTCCGTCAGCACCGCTGGGTACTTTGATGCTTTACGGAGAGGCGCGGGAGCAGGGCGCCAGCCCAGCCGGAGTCTCCAAAGGGGGCCCCAGCTGGCTGCCGGAGGGGTGGGCAAGAAGCACCGCACCACTTACCCCACAGCAAGAAGGGCCTCGGAGAACAAACGGCATATTCCACTCACTGTAGCAACTGCAGCGATCAAACCTCCAGGCACCTTCCTGCCAGTAAGGCTAGGGCAACCCTGCCCTGCTTTCCCCAGAAGCCCAGGGCATTGAAAGCCAAACTGCTCCTGCCTCGGGCCGGGGGGGGCTGTAGGGCATGCGCAGGCGCCCGCTCTCAGCAGCACCTTCAGCAAAGGGGGCCGTCTGCCAAAGCACTCTGCGTGGGGGAATGGCCAGGATGAGACATCTCCCTGAGGGCTGGCCCAGCCTGGAGCTCAGCTTGGGCTGTGCTCCTGCTTCCTTGAGCCTGGCGGCCTTTGCCGTGGGGAGGGCCCGCTCCAGCTGCTGCCTCCTAGTCCACACAGCCTGAGCCAGACAGAGGCGCGCCTGCGCTGGCACCCACCAAACCGCGCAGCGCTCCCCTCGCCGGGGGCACGGAGAGCCCCGTCCGCTCCTCCTCGCCCCTGGGCATGCCTGCCGGGCACCAGCGCAAACACCCCCAGCTCCACGTGCACGAGCCCACCGGCCTCACGGCTCCCTCGAGTATCAGCCCGGCATAGACGTCCGTCTAATATCCATGGCCGGACCGGGGCCTCTTCGCCAGGTTCCGGCACAGACCCTGGGTCTCTCCAGCTGCGCGTCTCCCCCGGGCAGAAGCTAGTCCAGCTCGACAGCTGCTAGCGAACGTCACGCAGAGCGTTGAGGTTCCCTAGGGAAACGCACCGCCACCTCCAGTCTCCCCAGGCTGTGGCACCCGGCCCTGCGGCCCCCTGTGCCACAGCCCCTTCTCCGGCTGCTGGCATGGACACCTCTCAGCGCACCCTCCCACACACAGAGCAGAGACTGAGCTTGCACAGAAATGAGTAGCAAATCCGGCTTTCCTGAGAAGATGGGGCAGACTGCGGCAATGAGGCGCAGGCAGACAAGCGCATGGACCAGCCACTGGCCGGCACCCCGCCAGACGGGCGTACTCGGCTCCTCTCCATTTCTCCACTCCTGTCCTTCCCCCCATCTGCCTCCATCCCTCCCGTCTTCCATCTTGCAGGCACATGTGAAAAATGAAACACCGGGACTTAGGAGGGTGCCGAGCAGCCTCACAGAGGGCCACTGCTAGCCACTGCTCTCTGCTGCTTCTTTTGCTCCTGCGAAAGAAGGAAAAGATCCTCCCCTCACCTCTCGTTGTGCCACCAGCGCAAGCAGCAGCCCCAGCCCTTGTGGCTTGGCAGCTCGCCTCTGCACCGGCTCTGCCCAGGTGCTGCCCAGGCACAGGCGCAGGAGCGAGAGCGAGGGCCTCTCCCCAGGGCAGCCCGGCACCAGCACAGGACCAAGTTCAGCTGCCGCAGAGACGTGCAGCGGCTGCTGCCTCCGGACCTCCCCAGGAGCCTGAAAAGCCTTTGGCGCAACGAGAACTAGATGGGCTCTCACACACACGTGCGCGCGCACACACACACACACACACACACAAACACCCCTTGATGAGAGAAGGCTCGTTTCTAGGAAGCCAAGTTGAAGAAGAAGAGCAAGTCTGTTTGAAGAAAGCCACAAGGAGGAGCTGGCAGAGAGAGAGCTGCTATTACCTCCGCACTAGGCTCCAAGTGTTTCAGGGCTGCAAGCTCTCATGCCTCAGACTTCTCTCAGAAGCTAGAGTTTGTCCCGGGGAATTGGGGCAGGTTCATTTCTCGCCCTGTGCAAAACTGCCCTGCGCCCGCGAGACAGATAAACTCAGGACGCACCATCTCCGTTACTCCCTTTACTTGAGACTGCATTCCTCCAAGAGCAGCTTTGCTCTGCTAAGCCGCCTCACAGGGGGCAGCCTGCTGGCAGAGGATGGGCCACATCCGCTCTTCCGGCTGCTGTGCCTGGGCCGGAAAGTCCTTGCCGGGGGCTTCCCCCGTGCTGTGGGCCCACTCGGGTTTCAGCTCGGAGGGCCGTGGTCTGGGGAGGGCGGAGAGGGTGCACAGCACAGAACCTTCCCGAGCCAGAGAGCCAGAAGAGCAGAGCGTGCCTCTGCAGGCGGGACCAGGCACGGCTGCCCTCTCCTCTCGCGGAGCAGCCTTCTCCCAAGGCACAGGGACAGCAGCGCTCGCAGCAGCCCCTTTAATCTCCCGCCACGCCCGGAGCCACGCTGGAGGTGCGGCTGTACGTGGGGTCAGAGAAAAGCTTCTCCTCCGCTTCCGCATCTTCCACCTTCCTCTCCTTGGCTGGTCTCGGGAGCCCGCCTTCCTTCATGTGCCGGTGGCACAGGTGCCTCAGGTGCTTGACCGTCAAGGCGGTGTTTGCCTCCAGCCGGCAGAGCACCTCGTAGCTGTCGCAGGGGCTCCCGCCCCAGCAGGCGGTGCCTGCAGGAGCTGCGGGTGCCTGGCCCATCTCCTGGGAATGACAGGGCAGGGGCACGATGAAACGGGCAGGGGCCTGCGGGGCTCAGAGCTCTCCGGCGGGGCTTGGCCTCGTCTCCAGAAACTCAAGCCTCCCGGCGCTGCTCCAGGCAGCAGGTTGCGCTAAGAAGCCCTCAGGCAGCACGTGTGTGTTTTCCGCCGGGCAGGTCGAACCCCGCTGGCGCACTATGTCCCCATTTCTCCCTCTGAGGCTGCCACCAACCTCTGCCACCTGGGGGTAGGAAGAGGCCAGGGCAAGAGGCAGCGGATGTGCCGCGTCCTGCCAAGGCTTTCTCGGCCAGCCATTTTTTTTTCTCCCTCGTTCCAAGCAGCCCTGGCCCCAGGCCTTTGCGGTCCCCCGCTCCCAGCACCCTGGCAACCGTCCCGCCTGCGTCGCCTCCAGCACTCACCTGTCTCCGGCGTCTCATGGCTTTACGCCCAAGCCAGCGTGCAAGCAAAAGGGCGCCGAGCAGGCCCAGGGCTTGGCTGCAGAGAGAGAGCACCTGCAGCGTCACCTGGGTCATCTCCAGCTGGGCACAGGAGGGCCAGAGCTGGTCCAGGGGGTAGGGCAGGCAGGAGCGCTGATGCGCCGTGCCTGTGCCCAGTTGCTCCAGCTCCTCGGGGAGAACTTCCCACCCGACTCGGGCCCAGCTGGGGCGGCCGCAAAGGCCCAGGCCGCCGGGGAGCAATGAGGCTGTGACCAGAGCAAGGGCCACAGAGAGAGGCGGGCAGAGCATGGTCCCGGTGCCTGCCGAGGACAAATCTCTGCAAGCGCTGGCCGTCACCCTCAAGCGAGCTCGGCCAGTGACCGCCGACACTGAGAGGTTGCCCCGAGCATCGGCGCAGTGCGGGCTGGATGAGGTCATCAGTCCCAGGTGGCTGTCACCAAAGGCCCTGTGAGGTCACAAGGCCTTTCCGCGGCACCCAGCAGACAGGGAAGGCGGAGGTAGCGCCAAGGAGGGCCCGGGGAGGTGGCTTTCTAACGCTGCCGCGCTCTCTGCTGTCCCCGCTGGGGCTCTGTGTCCGCGCCGGCAGAGCGGGCCCGAGCCCCACGTGCTTTGGGCCCTGCTCCAGAATCCTCAGTGAGGAGGAGCTGGGCCAGCGCGCAGCATTGCCCGGAAGCGCTCGGTGCTGTCAGCCCCAGGGGCAGCTGGGCAGGCGCGGCATTTCCGTCAGCACCGCTGGGTACTTTGATGCTTTACGGAGAGGCGCGGGAGCAGGGCGCCAGCCCAGCCGGAGTCTCCAAAGGGGGCCCCAGCTGGCTGCCGGAGGGGTGGGCAAGAAGCACCGCACCACTTACCCCACAGCAAGAAGGGCCTCGGAGAACAAACGGCATATTCCACTCACTGTAGCAACTGCAGCGATCAAACCTCCAGGCACCTTCCTGCCAGTAAGGCTAGGGCAACCCTGCCCTGCTTTCCCCAGAAGCCCAGGGCATTGAAAGCCAAACTGCTCCTGCCTCGGGCCGGGGGGGGCTGTAGGGCATGCGCAGGCTCCCGCTCTCAGCAGCACCTTCAGCAAAGGGGGCCGTCTGCCAAAGCACTCTGCGTGGGGGAATGGCCAGGATGAGACATCTCCCTGAGGGCTGGCCCAGCCTGGAGCTCAGCTTGGGCTGTGCTCCTGCTTCCTTGAGCCTGGCGGCCTTTGCCGTGGGGAGGGCCCGCTCCAGCTGCTGCCTCCTAGTCCACACAGCCTGAGCCAGACAGAGGCGCGCCTGCGCTGGCACCCACCAAACCGCGCAGCGCTCCCCTCGCCGGGGGCACGGAGAGCCCCGTCCGCTCCTCCTCGCCCCTGGGCATGCCTGCCGGGCACCAGCGCAAACACCCCCAGCTCCACGTGCACGAGCCCACCGGCCTCACGGCTCCCTCGAGTATCAGCCCGGCATAGACGTCCGTCTAATATCCATGGCCGGACCGGGGCCTCTTCGCCAGGCTCCGGCACAGACCCTGGGTCTCTCCAGCTGCGCGTCTCCCCCGGGCAGAAGCTAGTCCAGCTCGACAGCTGCTAGCGAACGTCACGCAGAGCGTTGAGGTTCCCTGGGGAAACGCACCGCCACCTCCAGTCTCCCCAGGCTGTGGCACCCGGCCCTGCAGCCCCCTGTGCCACAGCCCCTTCTCCGGCTGCTGGCATGGACACCTCTCAGCGCACCCTCCCACACACAGAGCAGAGACTGAGCTTGCACAGAAATGAGTAGCAAATCCGGCTTTCCTGAGAAGATGGGGCAGACTGCGGCAATGAGGCGCAGGCAGACAAGCGCATGGACCAGCCACTGGCCGGCACCCCGCCAGACGGGCGTACTCGGCTCCTCTCCATTTCTCCACTCCTGTCCTTCCCCCCATCTGCCTCCATCCCTCCCGTCTTCCATCTTGCAGGCACATGTGAAAAATGAAACACCGGGACTTAGGAGGGTGCCGAGCAGCCTCACAGAGGGCCATTGCTAGCCACTGCTCTCTGCTGCTTCTTTTGC
This sequence comes from Apteryx mantelli, assembly GCF_036417845.1. Lineage (NCBI taxonomy): Eukaryota > Metazoa > Chordata > Aves > Apterygiformes > Apterygidae > Apteryx > Apteryx mantelli. The sequence goes on from NW_027118462.1 coordinate 386,607, forward strand.
TCCTGCGAAAGAAGGAAAAGATCCTCCCCTCACCTCTCGTTGTGCCACCAGCGCAAGCAGCAGCCCCAGCCCTTGTGGCTTGGCAGCTCGCCTCTGCACCGGCTCTGCCCAGGTGCTGCCCAGGCACAGGCGCAGGAGCGAGAGCGAGGGCCTCTCCCCAGGGCAGCCCGGCACCAGCACAGGACCAAGTTCAGCTGCCGCAGAGACGTGCAGCGGCTGCTGCCTCCGGACCTCCCCAGGAGCCTGAAAAGCCTTTGGCGCAACGAGAACTAGATGGGCTCTCACACACACGCGCGCGCGCGCGCGCACACACACACACACACACACACAAACACCCCTTGATGAGAGAAGGCTCGTTTCTAGGAAGCCAAGTTGAAGAAGAAGAGCAAGTCTGTTTGAAGAAAGCCACAAGGAGGAGCTGGCAGAGAGAGAGCTGCTATTACCTCCGCACTAGGCTCCAAGTGTTTCAGGGCTGCAAGCTCTCATGCCTCAGACTTCTCTCAGAAGCTAGAGTTTGTCCCGGGGAATTGGGGCAGGTTCATTTCTCGCCCTGTGCAAAACTGCCCTGCGCCCGCGAGACAGATAAACTCAGGACGCACCATCTCCGTTACTCCCTTTACTTGAGACTGCATTCCTCCAAGAGCAGCTTTGCTCTGCTAAGCCGCCTCACAGGGGGCAGCCTGCTGGCAGAGGATGGGCCACATCCGCTCTTCCGGCTGCTGTGCCTGGGCCGGAAAGTCCTTGCCGGGGGCTTCCCCCGTGCTGTGGGCCCACTCGGGTTTCAGCTCGGAGGGCCGTGGTCTGGGGAGGGCGGAGAGGGTGCACAGCACAGAACCTTCCCGAGCCAGAGAGCCAGAAGAGCAGAGCGTGCCTCTGCAGGCGGGACCAGGCACGGCTGCCCTCTCCTCTCGCGGAGCAGCCTTCTCCCAAGGCACAGGGACAGCAGCGCTCGCAGCAGCCCCTTTAATCTCCCGCCACGCCCGGAGCCACGCTGGAGGTGCGGCTGTACGTGGGGTCAGAGAAAAGCTTCTCCTCCGCTTCCGCATCTTCCACCTTCCTCTCCTTGGCTGGTCTCGGGAGCCCGCCTTCCTTCATGTGCCGGTGGCACAGGTGCCTCAGGTGCTTGACCGTCAAGGCGGTGTTTGCCTCCAGCCGGCAGAGCACCTCGTAGCTGTCGCAGGGGCTCCCGCCCCAGCAGGCGGTGCCTGCAGGAGCTGCGGGTGCCTGGCCCATCTCCTGGGAATGACAGGGCAGGGGCACGATGAAACGGGCAGGGGCCTGCGGGGCTCAGAGCTCTCCGGCGGGGCTTGGCCTCGTCTCCAGAAACTCAAGCCTCCCGGCGCTGCTCCAGGCAGCAGGTTGCGCTAAGAAGCCCTCAGGCAGCACGTGTGTGTTTTCCGCCGGGCAGGTCGAACCCCGCTGGCGCACTATGTCCCCATTTCTCCCTCTGAGGCTGCCACCAACCTCTGCCACCTGGGGGTAGGAAGAGGCCAGGGCAAGAGGCAGCGGATGTGCCGCGTCCTGCCAAGGCTTTCTCGGCCAGCCGTTTTTTTTTTCTCCCTCGTTCCAAGCAGCCCTGGCCCCAGGCCTTTGCGGTCCCCCGCTCCCAGCACCCTGGCAACCGTCCCGCCTGCGTCGCCTCCAGCACTCACCTGTCTCCGGCGTCTCATGGCTTTACGCCCAAGCCAGCGTGCAAGCAAAAGGGCGCCGAGCAGGCCCAGGGCTTGGCTGCAGAGAGAGAGCACCTGCAGCGTCACCTGGGTCATCTCCAGCTGGGCACAGGAGGGCCAGAGCTGGTCCAGGGGGTAGGGCAGGCAGGAGCGCTGATGCGCCGTGCCTGTGCCCAGTTGCTCCAGCTCCTCGGGGAGAACTTCCCACCCGACTCGGGCCCAGCTGGGGCGGCCGCAAAGGCCCAGGCCACCGGGGAGCAATGAGGCTGTGACCAGAGCAAGGGCCACAGAGAGAGGCGGGCAGAGCATGGTCCCGGTGCCTGCCGAGGACAAATCTCTGCAAGCGCTGGCCGTCACCCTCAAGCGAGCTCGGCCAGTGACCGCCGACACTGAGAGGTTGCCCCGAGCATCGGCGCAGTGCGGGCTGGATGAGGTCATCAGTCCCAGGTGGCTGTCACCAAAGGCCCTGTGAGGTCACAAGGCCTTTCCGCGGCACCCAGCAGACAGGGAAGGCGGAGGTAGCGCCAAGGAGGGCCCGGGGAGGTGGCTTTCTAACGCTGCCGCGCTCTCTGCTGTCCCCGCTGGGGCTCTGTGTCCGCGCCGGCAGAGCGGGCCCGAGCCCCACGTGCTTTGGGCCCTGCTCCAGAATCCTCAGTGAGGAGGAGCTGGGCCGGCGCGCAGCATTGCCCGGAAGCGCTCGGTGCTGTCAGCCCCAGGGGCAGCTGGGCAGGCGCGGCATTTCCGTCAGCACCGCTGGGTACTTTGATGCTTTACGGAGAGGCGCGGGAGCAGGGCGCCAGCCCAGCCGGAGTCTCCAAAGGGGGCCCCAGCTGGCTGCCGGAGGGGTGGGCAAGAAGCACCGCACCACTTACCCCACAGCAAGAAGGGCCTCGGAGAACAAACGGCATATTCCACTCACTGTAGCAACTGCAGCGATCAAACCTCCAGGCACCTTCCTGCCAGTAAGGCTAGGGCAACCCTGCCCTGCTTTCCCCAGAAGCCCAGGGCATTGAAAGCCAAACTGCTCCTGCCTCGGGCCGGGGGGGGCTGTAGGGCATGCGCAGGCGCCCGCTCTCAGCAGCACCTTCAGCAAAGGGGGCCGTCTGCCAAAGCACTCTGCGTGGGGGAATGGCCAGGATGAGACATCTCCCTGAGGGCTGGCCCAGCCTGGAGCTCAGCTTGGGCTGTGCTCCTGCTTCCTTGAGCCTGGCGGCCTTTGCCGTGGGGAGGGCCCGCTCCAGCTGCTGCCTCCTAGTCCACACAGCCTGAGCCAGACAGAGGCGCGCCTGCGCTGGCACCCACCAAACCGCGCAGCGCTCCCCTCGCCGGGGGCACGGAGAGCCCCGTCCGCTCCTCCTCGCCCCTGGGCATGCCTGCCGGGCACCAGCGCAAACACCCCCAGCTCCACGTGCACGAGCCCACCGGCCTCACGGCTCCCTCGAGTATCAGCCCGGCATAGACGTCCGTCTAATATCCATGGCCGGACCGGGGCCTCTTCGCCAGGTTCCGGCACAGACCCTGGGTCTCTCCAGCTGCGCGTCTCCCCCGGGCAGAAGCTAGTCCAGCTCGACAGCTGCTAGCGAACGTCACGCAGAGCGTTGAGGTTCCCTAGGGAAACGCACCGCCACCTCCAGTCTCCCCAGGCTGTGGCACCCGGCCCTGCGGCCCCCTGTGCCACAGCCCCTTCTCCGGCTGCTGGCATGGACACCTCTCAGCGCACCCTCCCACACACAGAGCAGAGACTGAGCTTGCACAGAAATGAGTAGCAAATCCGGCTTTCCTGAGAAGATGGGGCAGACTGCGGCAATGAGGCGCAGGCAGACAAGCGCATGGACCAGCCACTGGCCGGCACCCCGCCAGACGGGCGTACTCGGCTCCTCTCCATTTCTCCACTCCTGTCCTTCCCCCCATCTGCCTCCATCCCTCCCGTCTTCCATCTTGCAGGCACATGTGAAAAATGAAACACCGGGACTTAGGAGGGTGCCGAGCAGCCTCACAGAGGGCCACTGCTAGCCACTGCTCTCTGCTGCTTCTTTTGCTCCTGCGAAAGAAGGAAAAGATCCTCCCCTCACCTCTCGTTGTGCCACCAGCGCAAGCAGCAGCCCCAGCCCTTGTGGCTTGGCAGCTCGCCTCTGCACCGGCTCTGCCCAGGTGCTGCCCAGGCACAGGCGCAGGAGCGAGAGCGAGGGCCTCTCCCCAGGGCAGCCCGGCACCAGCACAGGACCAAGTTCAGCTGCCGCAGAGACGTGCAGCGGCTGCTGCCTCCGGACCTCCCCAGGAGCCTGAAAAGCCTTTGGCGCAACGAGAACTAGATGGGCTCTCACACACACGTGCGCGCGCGCGCGCACACACACACACACACAAACACCCCTTGATGAGAGAAGGCTCGTTTCTAGGAAGCCAAGTTGAAGAAGAAGAGCAAGTCTGTTTGAAGAAAGCCACAAGGAGGAGCTGGCAGAGAGAGAGCTGCTATTACCTCCGCACTAGGCTCCAAGTGTTTCAGGGCTGCAAGCTCTCATGCCTCAGACTTCTCTCAGAAGCTAGAGTTTGTCCCGGGGAATTGGGGCAGGTTCATTTCTCGCCCTGTGCAAAACTGCCCTGCGCCCGCGAGACAGATAAACTCAGGACGCAGCATCTCCGTTACTCCCTTTACTTGAGACTGCATTCCTCCAAGAGCAGCTTTGCTCTGCTAAGCCGCCTCACAGGGGGCAGCCTGCTGGCAGAGGATGGGCCACATCCGCTCTTCCGGCTGCTGTGCCTGGGCCGGAAAGTCCTTGCCGGGGGCTTCCCCCGTGCTGTGGGCCCACTCGGGTTTCAGCTCGGAGGGCCGTGGTCTGGGGAGGGCGGAGAGGGTGCACAGCACAGAACCTTCCCGAGCCAGAGAGCCAGAAGAGCAGAGCGTGCCTCTGCAGGCGGGACCAGGCACGGCTGCCCTCTCCTCTCGCGGAGCAGCCTTCTCCCAAGGCACAGGGACAGCAGCGCTCGCAGCAGCCCCTTTAATCTCCCGCCACGCCCGGAGCCACGCTGGAGGTGCGGCTGTACGTGGGGTCAGAGAAAAGCTTCTCCTCCGCTTCCGCATCTTCCACCTTCCTCTCCTTGGCTGGTCTCGGGAGCCCGCCTTCCTTCATGTGCCGGTGGCACAGGTGCCTCAGGTGCTTGACCGTCAAGGCGGTGTTTGCCTCCAGCCGGCAGAGCACCTCGTAGCTGTCGCAGGGGCTCCCGCCCCAGCAGGCGGTGCCTGCAGGAGCTGCGGGTGCCTGGCCCATCTCCTGGGAATGACAGGGCAGGGGCACGATGAAACGGGCAGGGGCCTGCGGGGCTCAGAGCTCTCCGGCGGGGCTTGGCCTCGTCTCCAGAAACTCAAGCCTCCCGGCGCTGCTCCAGGCAGCAGGTTGCGCTAAGAAGCCCTCAGGCAGCACGTGTGTGTTTTCCGCCGGGCAGGTCGAACCCCGCTGGCGCACTATGTCCCCATTTCTCCCTCTGAGGCTGCCACCAACCTCTGCCACCTGGGGGTAGGAAGAGGCCAGGGCAAGAGGCAGCGGATGTGCCGCGTCCTGCCAAGGCTTTCTCGGCCAGCCGTTTTTTTTTTCTCCCTCGTTCCAAGCAGCCCTGGCCCCAGGCCTTTGCGGTCCCCCGCTCCCAGCACCCTGGCAACCGTCCCGCCTGCGTCGCCTCCAGCACTCACCTGTCTCCGGCGTCTCATGGCTTTACGCCCAAGCCAGCGTGCAAGCAAAAGGGCGCCGAGCAGGCCCAGGGCTTGGCTGCAGAGAGAGAGCACCTGCAGCGTCACCTGGGTCATCTCCAGCTGGGCACAGGAGGGCCAGAGCTGGTCCAGGGGGTAGGGCAGGCAGGAGCGCTGATGCGCCGTGCCTGTGCCCAGTTGCTCCAGCTCCTCGGGGAGAACTTCCCACCCGACTCGGGCCCAGCTGGGGCGGCCGCAAAGGCCCAGGCCACCGGGGAGCAATGAGGCTGTGACCAGAGCAAGGGCCACAGAGAGAGGCGGGCAGAGCATGGTCCCGGTGCCTGCCGAGGACAAATCTCTGCAAGCGCTGGCCGTCACCCTCAAGCGAGCTCGGCCAGTGACCGCCGACACTGAGAGGTTGCCCCGAGCATCGGCGCAGTGCGGGCTGGATGAGGTCATCAGTCCCAGGTGGCTGTCACCAAAGGCCCTGTGAGGTCACAAGGCCTTTCCGCGGCACCCAGCAGACAGGGAAGGCGGAGGTAGCGCCAAGGAGGGCCCGGGGAGGTGGCTTTCTAACGCTGCCGCGCTCTCTGCTGTCCCCGCTGGGGCTCTGTGTCCGCGCCGGCAGAGCGGGCCCGAGCCCCACGTGCTTTGGGCCCTGCTCCAGAATCCTCAGTGAGGAGGAGCTGGGCCGGCGCGCAGCATTGCCCGGAAGCGCTCGGTGCTGTCAGCCCCAGGGGCAGCTGGGCAGGCGCGGCATTTCCGTCAGCACCGCTGGGTACTTTGATGCTTTACGGAGAGGCGCGGGAGCAGGGCGCCAGCCCAGCCGGAGTCTCCAAAGGGGGCCCCAGCTGGCTGCCGGAGGGGTGGGCAAGAAGCACCGCACCACTTACCCCACAGCAAGAAGGGCCTCGGAGAACAAACGGCATATTCCACTCACTGTAGCAACTGCAGCGATCAAACCTCCAGGCACCTTCCTGCCAGTAAGGCTAGGGCAACCCTGCCCTGCTTTCCCCAGAAGCCCAGGGCATTGAAAGCCAAACTGCTCCTGCCTCGGGCCGGGGGGGGCTGTAGGGCATGCGCAGGCGCCCGCTCTCAGCAGCACCTTCAGCAAAGGGGGCCGTCTGCCAAAGCACTCTGCGTGGGGGAATGGCCAGGATGAGACATCTCCCTGAGGGCTGGCCCAGCCTGGAGCTCAGCTTGGGCTGTGCTCCTGCTTCCTTGAGCCTGGCGGCCTTTGCCGTGGGGAGGGCCCGCTCCAGCTGCTGCCTCCTAGTCCACACAGCCTGAGCCAGACAGAGGCGCGCCTGCGCTGGCACCCACCAAACCGCGCAGCGCTCCCCTCGCCGGGGGCACGGAGAGCCCCGTCCGCTCCTCCTCGCCCCTGGGCATGCCTGCCGGGCACCAGCGCAAACACCCCCAGCTCCACGTGCACGAGCCCACCGGCCTCACGGCTCCCTCGAGTATCAGCCCGGCATAGACGTCCGTCTAATATCCATGGCCGGACCGGGGCCTCTTCGCCAGGTTCCGGCACAGACCCTGGGTCTCTCCAGCTGCGCGTCTCCCCCGGGCAGAAGCTAGTCCAGCTCGACAGCTGCTAGCGAACGTCACGCAGAGTGTTGAGGTTCCCTAGGGAAACGCACCGCCACCTCCAGTCTCCCCAGGCTGTGGCACCCGGCCCTGCGGCCCCCTGTGCCACAGCCCCTTCTCCGGCTGCTGGCATGGACACCTCTCAGCGCACCCTCCCACACACAGAGCAGAGACTGAGCTTGCACAGAAATGAGTAGCAAATCCGGCTTTCCTGAGAAGATGGGGCAGACTGCGGCAATGAGGCGCAGGCAGACAAGCGCATGGACCAGCCACTGGCCGGCACCCCGCCAGACGGGCGTACTCGGCTCCTCTCCATTTCTCCACTCCTGTCCTTCCCCCCATCTGCCTCCATCCCTCCCGTCTTCCATCTTGCAGGCACATGTGAAAAATGAAACACCGGGACTTAGGAGGGTGCCGAGCAGCCTCACAGAGGGCCACTGCTAGCCACTGCTCTCTGCTGCTTCTTTTGCTCCTGCGAAAGAAGGAAAAGATCCTCCCCTCACCTCTCGTTGTGCCACCAGCGCAAGCAGCAGCCCCAGCCCTTGTGGCTTGGCAGCTCGCCTCTGCACCGGCTCTGCCCAGGTGCTGCCCAGGCACAGGCGCAGGAGCGAGAGCGAGGGCTTCTCCCCAGGGCAGCCCGGCACCAGCACAGGACCAAGTTCAGCTGCCGCAGAGACGTGCAGCGGCTGCTGCCTCCGGACCTCCCCAGGAGCCTGAAAAGCCTTTGGCGCAACGAGAACTAGATGGGCTCTCACACACACGCGCGCGCGCGCGCGCACACACACACACACACAAACACCCCTTGATGAGAGAAGGCTCGTTTCTAGGAAGCCAAGTTGAAGAAGAAGAGCAAGTCTGTTTGAAGAAAGCCACAAGGAGGAGCTGGCAGAGAGAGAGCTGCTATTACCTCCGCACTAGGCTCCAAGTGTTTCAGGGCTGCAAGCTCTCATGCCTCAGACTTCTCTCAGAAGCTAGAGTTTGTCCCGGGGAATTGGGGCAGGTTCATTTCTCGCCCTGTGCAAAACTGCCCTGCGCCCGCGAGACAGATAAACTCAGGACGCACCATCTCCGTTACTCCCTTTACTTGAGACTGCATTCCTCCAAGAGCAGCTTTGCTCTGCTAAGCCGCCTCACAGGGGGCAGCCTGCTGGCAGAGGATGGGCCACATCCGCTCTTCCGGCTGCTGTGCCTGGGCCGGAAAGTCCTTGCCGGGGGCTTCCCCCGTGCTGTGGGCCCACTCGGGTTTCAGCTCGGAGGGCCGTGGTCTGGGGAGGGCGGAGAGGGTGCACAGCACAGAACCTTCCCGAGCCAGAGAGCCAGAAGAGCAGAGCGTGCCTCTGCAGGCGGGACCAGGCACGGCTGCCCTCTCCTCTCGCGGAGCAGCCTTCTCCCAAGGCACAGGGACAGCAGCGCTCGCAGCAGCCCCTTTAATCTCCCGCCACGCCCGGAGCCACGCTGGAGGTGCGGCTGTACGTGGGGTCAGAGAAAAGCTTCTCCTCCGCTTCCGCATCTTCCACCTTCCTCTCCTTGGCTGGTCTCGGGAGCCCGCCTTCCTTCATGTGCCGGTGGCACAGGTGCCTCAGGTGCTTGACCGTCAAGGCGGTGTTTGCCTCCAGCCGGCAGAGCACCTCGTAGCTGTCGCAGGGGCTCCCGCCCCAGCAGGCGGTGCCTGCAGGAGCTGCGGGTGCCTGGCCCATCTCCTGGGAATGACAGGGCAGGGGCACGATGAAACGGGCAGGGGCCTGCGGGGCTCAGAGCTCTCCGGCGGGGCTTGGCCTCGTCTCCAGAAACTCAAGCCTCCCGGCGCTGCTCCAGGCAGCAGGTTGCGCTAAGAAGCCCTCAGGCAGCACGTGTGTGTTTTCCGCCGGGCAGGTCGAACCCCGCTGGCGCACTATGTCCCCATTTCTCCCTCTGAGGCTGCCACCAACCTCTGCCACCTGGGGGTAGGAAGAGGCCAGGGCAAGAGGCAGCGGATGTGCCGCGTCCTGCCAAGGCTTTCTCGGCCAGCCGTTTTTTTTTTCTCCCTCGTTCCAAGCAGCCCTGGCCCCAGGCCTTTGCGGTCCCCCGCTCCCAGCACCCTGGCAACCGTCCCGCCTGCGTCGCCTCCAGCACTCACCTGTCTCCGGCGTCTCATGGCTTTACGCCCAAGCCAGCGTGCAAGCAAAAGGGCGCCGAGCAGGCCCAGGGCTTGGCTGCAGAGAGAGAGCACCTGCAGCGTCACCTGGGTCATCTCCAGCTGGGCACAGGAGGGCCAGAGCTGGTCCAGGGGGTAGGGCAGGCAGGAGCGCTGATGCGCCGTGCCTGTGCCCAGTTGCTCCAGCTCCTCGGGGAGAACTTCCCACCCGACTCGGGCCCAGCTGGGGCGGCCGCAAAGGCCCAGGCCGCCGGGGAGCAATGAGGCTGTGACCAGAGCAAGGGCCACAGAGAGAGGCGGGCAGAGCATGGTCCCGGTGCCTGCCGAGGACAAATCTCTGCAAGCGCTGGCCGTCACCCTCAAGCGAGCTCGGCCAGTGACCGCCGACACTGAGAGGTTGCCCCGAGCATCGGCGCAGTGCGGGCTGGATGAGGTCATCAGCCCCAGGTGGCTGTCACCAAAGGCCCTGTGAGGTCACAAGGCCTTTCCGCGGCACCCAGCAGACAGGGAAGGCGGAGGTAGCGCCAAGGAGGGCCCGGGGAGGTGGCTTTCTAACGCTGCCGCGCTCTCTGCTGTCCCCGCTGGGGCTCTGTGTCCGCGCCGGCAGAGCGGGCCCGAGCCCCACGTGCTTTGGGCCCTGCTCCAGAATCCTCAGTGAGGAGGAGCTGGGCCAGCGCGCGGCATTGCCCGGAAGCGCTCGGTGCTGTCAGCCCCAGGGGCAGCTGGGCAGGCGCGGCATTTCCGTCAGCACCGCTGGGTACTTTGATGCTTTACGGAGAGGCGCGGGAGCAGGGCGCCAGCCCAGCCGGAGTCTCCAAAGGGGGCCCCAGCTGGCTGCCGGAGGGGTGGGCAAGAAGCACCGCACCGCTTACCCCACAGCAAGAAGGGCCTCGGAGAACAAACGGCATATTCCACTCACTGTAGCAACTGCAGCGATCAAACCTCCAGGCACCTTCCTGCCAGTAAGGCTAGGGCAACCCTGCCCTGCTTTCCCCAGAAGCCCAGGGCATTGAAAGCCAAACTGCTCCTGCCTCGGGCCGGGGGGGGGCTGTAGGGCATGCGCAGGCGCCCGCTCTCAGCAGCACCTTCAGCAAAGGGGGCCGTCTGCCAAAGCACTCTGCGTGGGGGAATGGCCAGGATGAGACATCTCCCTGAGGGCTGGCCCAGCCTGGAGCTCAGCTTGGGCTGTGCTCCTGCTTCCTTGAGCCTGGCGGCCTTTGCCGTGGGGAGGGCCCGCTCCAGCTGCTGCCTCCTAGTCCACACAGCCTGAGCCAGACAGAGGCGCGCCTGCGCTGGCACCCACCAAACCGCGCAGCGCTCCCCTCGCCGGGGGCACGGAGAGCCCCGTCCGCTCCTCCTCGCCCCTGGGCATGCCTGCCGGGCACCAGCGCAAACACCCCCAGCTCCACGTGCACGAGCCCACCGGCCTCACGGCTCCCTCGAGTATCAGCCCGGCATAGACGTCCGTCTAATATCCATGGCCGGACCGGGGCCTCTTCGCCAGGTTCCGGCACAGACCCTGGGTCTCTCCAGCTGCGCGTCTCCCCCGGGCAGAAGCTAGTCCAGCTCGACAGCTGCTAGCGAACGTCACGCAGAGCGTTGAGGTTCCCTAGGGAAACGCACCGCCACCTCCAGTCTCCCCAGGCTGTGGCACCCGGCCCTGCGGCCCCCTGTGCCACAGCCCCTTCTCCGGCTGCTGGCATGGACACCTCTCAGCGCACCCTCCCACACACAGAGCAGAGACTGAGCTTGCACAGAAATGAGTAGCAAATCCGGCTTTCCTGAGAAGATGGGGCAGACTGCGGCAATGAGGCGCAGGCAGACAAGCGCATGGACCAGCCACTGGCCGGCACCCCGCCAGACGGGCGTACTCGGCTCCTCTCCATTTCTCCACTCCTGTCCTTCCCCCCATCTGCCTCCATCCCTCCCGTCTTCCATCTTGCAGGCACATGTGAAAAATGAAACACCGGGACTTAGGAGGGTGCCGAGCAGCCTCACAGAGGGCCACTGCTAGCCACTGCTCTCTGCTGCTTCTTTTGCTCCTGCGAAAGAAGGAAAAGATCCTCCCCTCACCTCTCGTTGTGCCACCAGCGCAAGCAGCAGCCCCAGCCCTTGTGGCTTGGCAGCTCGCCTCTGCACCGGCTCTGCCCAGGTGCTGCCCAGGCACAGGCGCAGGAGCGAGAGCGAGGGCTTCTCCCCAGGGCAGCCCGGCACCAGCACAGGACCAAGTTCAGCTGCCGCAGAGACGTGCAGCGGCTGCTGCCTCCGGACCTCCCCAGGAGCCTGAAAAGCCTTTGGCGCAACGAGAACTAGATGGGCTCTCACACACACGCGCGCGCGCGCGCGCACACACACACACACACAAACACCCCTTGATGAGAGAAGGCTCGTTTCTAGGAAGCCAAGTTGAAGAAGAAGAGCAAGTCTGTTTGAAGAAAGCCACAAGGAGGAGCTGGCAGAGAGAGAGCTGCTATTACCTCCGCACTAGGCTCCAAGTGTTTCAGGGCTGCAAGCTCTCATGCCTCAGACTTCTCTCAGAAGCTAGAGTTTGTCCCGGGGAATTGGGGCAGGTTCATTTCTCGCCCTGTGCAAAACTGCCCTGCGCCCGCGAGACAGATAAACTCAGGACGCACCATCTCCGTTACTCCCTTTACTTGAGACTGCATTCCTCCAAGAGCAGCTTTGCTCTGCTAAGCCGCCTCACAGGGGGCAGCCTGCTGGCAGAGGATGGGCCACATCCGCTCTTCCGGCTGCTGTGCCTGGGCCGGAAAGTCCTTGCCGGGGGCTTCCCCCGTGCTGTGGGCCCACTCGGGTTTCAGCTCGGAGGGCCGTGGTCTGGGGAGGGCGGAGAGGGTGCACAGCACAGAACCTTCCCGAGCCAGAGAGCCAGAAGAGCAGAGCGTGCCTCTGCAGGCGGGACCAGGCACGGCTGCCCTCTCCTCTCGCGGAGCAGCCTTCTCCCAAGGCACAGGGACAGCAGCGCTCGCAGCAGCCCCTTTAATCTCCCGCCACGCCCGGAGCCACGCTGGAGGTGCGGCTGTACGTGGGGTCAGAGAAAAGCTTCTCCTCCGCTTCCGCATCTTCCACCTTCCTCTCCTTGGCTGGTCTCGGGAGCCCGCCTTCCTTCATGTGCCGGTGGCACAGGTGCCTCAGGTGCTTGACCGTCAAGGCGGTGTTTGCCTCCAGCCGGCAGAGCACCTCGTAGCTGTCGCAGGGGCTCCCGCCCCAGCAGGCGGTGCCTGCAGGAGCTGCGGGTGCCTGGCCCATCTCCTGGGAATGACAGGGCAGGGGCACGATGAAACGGGCAGGGGCCTGCGGGGCTCAGAGCTCTCCGGCGGGGCTTGGCCTCGTCTCCAGAAACTCAAGCCTCCCGGCGCTGCTCCAGGCAGCAGGTTGCGCTAAGAAGCCCTCAGGCAGCACGTGTGTGTTTTCCGCCGGGCAGGTCGAACCCCGCTGGCGCACTATGTCCCCATTTCTCCCTCTGAGGCTGCCACCAACCTCTGCCACCTGGGGGTAGGAAGAGGCCAGGGCAAGAGGCAGCGGATGTGCCGCGTCCTGCCAAGGCTTTCTCGGCCAGCCGTTTTTTTTTTCTCCCTCGTTCCAAGCAGCCCTGGCCCCAGGCCTTTGCGGTCCCCCGCTCCCAGCACCCTGGCAACCGTCCCGCCTGCGTCGCCTCCAGCACTCACCTGTCTCCGGCGTCTCATGGCTTTACGCCCAAGCCAGCGTGCAAGCAAAAGGGCGCCGAGCAGGCCCAGGGCTTGGCTGCAGAGAGAGAGCACCTGCAGCGTCACCTGGGTCATCTCCAGCTGGGCACAGGAGGGCCAGAGCTGGTCCAGGGGGTAGGGCAGGCAGGAGCGCTGATGCGCCGTGCCTGTGCCCAGTTGCTCCAGCTCCTCGGGGAGAACTTCCCACCCGACTCGGGCCCAGCTGGGGCGGCCGCAAAGGCCCAGGCCACCGGGGAGCAATGAGGCTGTGACCAGAGCAAGGGCCACAGAGAGAGGCGGGCAGAGCATGGTCCCGGTGCCTGCCGAGGACAAATCTCTGCAAGCGCTGGCCGTCACCCTCAAGCGAGCTCGGCCAGTGACCGCCGACACTGAGAGGTTGCCCCGAGCATCGGCGCAGTGCGGGCTGGATGAGGTCATCAGTCCCAGGTGGCTGTCACCAAAGGCCCTGTGAGGTCACAAGGCCTTTCCGCGGCACCCAGCAGACAGGGAAGGCGGAGGTAGCGCCAAGGAGGGCCCGGGGAGGTGGCTTTCTAACGCTGCCGCGCTCTCTGCTGTCCCCGCTGGGGCTCTGTGTCCGCGCCGGCAGAGCGGGCCCGAGCCCCACGTGCTTTGGGCCCTGCTCCAGAATCCTCAGTGAGGAGGAGCTGGGCCGGCGCGCAGCATTGCCCGGAAGCGCTCGGTGCTGTCAGCCCCAGGGGCAGCTGGGCAGGCGCGGCATTTCCGTCAGCACCGCTGGGTACTTTGATGCTTTACGGAGAGGCGCGGGAGCAGGGCGCCAGCCCAGCCGGAGTCTCCAAAGGGGGCCCCAGCTGGCTGCCGGAGGGGTGGGCAAGAAGCACCGCACCACTTACCCCACAGCAAGAAGGGCCTCGGAGAACAAACGGCATATTCCACTCACTGTAGCAACTGCAGCGATCAAACCTCCAGGCACCTTCCTGCCAGTAAGGCTAGGGCAACCCTGCCCTGCTTTCCCCAGAAGCCCAGGGCATTGAAAGCCAAACTGCTCCTGCCTCGGGCCGGGGGGGGCTGTAGGGCATGCGCAGGCGCCCGCTCTCAGCAGCACCTTCAGCAAAGGGGGCCGTCTGCCAAAGCACTCTGCGTGGGGGAATGGCCAGGATGAGACATCTCCCTGAGGGCTGGCCCAGCCTGGAGCTCAGCTTGGGCTGTGCTCCTGCTTCCTTGAGCCTGGCGGCCTTTGCCGTGGGGAGGGCCCGCTCCAGCTGCTGCCTCCTAGTCCACACAGCCTGAGCCAGACAGAGGCGCGCCTGCGCTGGCACCCACCAAACCGCGCAGCGCTCCCCTCGCCGGGGGCACGGAGAGCCCCGTCCGCTCCTCCTCGCCCCTGGGCATGCCTGCCGGGCACCAGCGCAAACACCCCCAGCTCCACGTGCACGAGCCCACCGGCCTCACGGCTCCCTCGAGTATCAGCCCGGCATAGACGTCCGTCTAATATCCATGGCCGGACCGGGGCCTCTTCGCCAGGTTCCGGCACAGACCCTGGGTCTCTCCAGCTGCGCGTCTCCCCCGGGCAGAAGCTAGTCCAGCTCGACAGCTGCTAGCGAACGTCACGCAGAGCGTTGAGGTTCCCTAGGGAAACGCACCGCCACCTCCAGTCTCCCCAGGCTGTGGCACCCGGCCCTGCGGCCCCCTGTGCCACAGCCCCTTCTCCGGCTGCTGGCATGGACACCTCTCAGCGCACCCTCCCACACACAGAGCAGAGACTGAGCTTGCACAGAAATGAGTAGCAAATCCGGCTTTCCTGAGAAGATGGGGCAGACTGCGGCAATGAGGCGCAGGCAGACAAGCGCATGGACCAGCCACTGGCCGGCACCCCGCCAGACGGGCGTACTCGGCTCCTCTCCATTTCTCCACTCCTGTCCTTCCCCCCATCTGCCTCCATCCCTCCCGTCTTCCATCTTGCAGGCACATGTGAAAAATGAAACACCGGGACTTAGGAGGGTGCCGAGCAGCCTCACAGAGGGCCACTGCTAGCCACTGCTCTCTGCTGCTTCTTTTGCTCCTGCGAAAGAAGGAAAAGATCCTCCCCTCACCTCTCGTTGTGCCACCAGCGCAAGCAGCAGCCCCAGCCCTTGTGGCTTGGCAGCTCGCCTCTGCACCGGCTCTGCCCAGGTGCTGCCCAGGCACAGGCGCAGGAGCGAGAGCGAGGGCTTCTCCCCAGGGCAGCCCGGCACCAGCACAGGACCAAGTTCAGCTGCCGCAGAGACGTGCAGCGGCTGCTGCCTCCGGACCTCCCCAGGAGCCTGAAAAGCCTTTGGCGCAACGAGAACTAGATGGGCTCTCACACACACGCGCGCGCGCGCGCGCACACACACACACACACAAACACCCCTTGATGAGAGAAGGCTCGTTTCTAGGAAGCCAAGTTGAAGAAGAAGAGCAAGTCTGTTTGAAGAAAGCCACAAGGAGGAGCTGGCAGAGAGAGAGCTGCTATTACCTCCGCACTAGGCTCCAAGTGTTTCAGGGCTGCAAGCTCTCATGCCTCAGACTTCTCTCAGAAGCTAGAGTTTGTCCCGGGGAATTGGGGCAGGTTCATTTCTCGCCCTGTGCAAAACTGCCCTGCGCCCGCGAGACAGATAAACTCAGGACGCACCATCTCCGTTACTCCCTTTACTTGAGACTGCATTCCTCCAAGAGCAGCTTTGCTCTGCTAAGCCGCCTCACAGGGGGCAGCCTGCTGGCAGAGGATGGGCCACATCCGCTCTTCCGGCTGCTGTGCCTGGGCCGGAAAGTCCTTGCCGGGGGCTTCCCCCGTGCTGTGGGCCCACTCGGGTTTCAGCTCAGAGGGCCGTGGTCTGGGGAGGGCGGAGAGGGTGCACAGCACAGAACCTTCCCGAGCCAGAGAGCCAGAAGAGCAGAGCGTGCCTCTGCAGGCGGGACCAGGCACGGCTGCCCTCTCCTCTCGCGGAGCAGCCTTCTCCCAAGGCACAGGGACAGCAGCGCTCGCAGCAGCCCCTTTAATCTCCCGCCACGCCCGGAGCCACGCTGGAGGTGCGGCTGTACGTGGGGTCAGAGAAAAGCTTCTCCTCCGCTTCCGCATCTTCCACCTTCCTCTCCTTGGCTGGTCTCGGGAGCCCGCCTTCCTTCATGTGCCGGTGGCACAGGTGCCTCAGGTGCTTGACCGTCAAGGCGGTGTTTGCCTCCAGCCGGCAGAGCACCTCGTAGCTGTCGCAGGGGCTCCCGCCCCAGCAGGCGGTGCCTGCAGGAGCTGCGGGTGCCTGGCCCATCTCCTGGGAATGACAGGGCAGGGGCACGATGAAACGGGCAGGGGCCTGCGGGGCTCAGAGCTCTCCGGCGGGGCTTGGCCTCGTCTCCAGAAACTCAAGCCTCCCGGCGCTGCTCCAGGCAGCAGGTTGCGCTAAGAAGCCCTCAGGCAGCACGTGTGTGTTTTCCGCCGGGCAGGTCGAACCCCGCTGGCGCACTATGTCCCCATTTCTCCCTCTGAGGCTGCCACCAACCTCTGCCACCTGGGGGTAGGAAGAGGCCAGGGCAAGAGGCAGCGGATGTGCCGCGTCCTGCCAAGGCTTTCTCGGCCAGCCGTTTTTTTTTTCTCCCTCGTTCCAAGCAGCCCTGGCCCCAGGCCTTTGCGGTCCCCCGCTCCCAGCACCCTGGCAACCGTCCCGCCTGCGTCGCCTCCAGCACTCACCTGTCTCCGGCGTCTCATGGCTTTACGCCCAAGCCAGCGTGCAAGCAAAAGGGCGCCGAGCAGGCCCAGGGCTTGGCTGCAGAGAGAGAGCACCTGCAGCGTCACCTGGGTCATCTCCAGCTGGGCACAGGAGGGCCAGAGCTGGTCCAGGGGGTAGGGCAGGCAGGAGCGCTGATGCGCCGTGCCTGTGCCCAGTTGCTCCAGCTCCTCGGGGAGAACTTCCCACCCGACTCGGGCCCAGCTGGGGCGGCCGCAAAGGCCCAGGCCGCCGGGGAGCAATGAGGCTGTGACCAGAGCAAGGGCCACAGAGAGAGGCGGGCAGAGCATGGTCCCGGTGCCTGCCGAGGACAAATCTCTGCAAGCGCTGGCCGTCACCCTCAAGCGAGCTCGGCCAGTGACCGCCGACACTGAGAGGTTGCCCCGAGCATCGGCGCAGTGCGGGCTGGATGAGGTCATCAGCCCCAGGTGGCTGTCACCAAAGGCCCTGTGAGGTCACAAGGCCTTTCCGCGGCACCCAGCAGACAGGGAAGGCGGAGGTAGCGCCAAGGAGGGCCCGGGGAGGTGGCTTTCTAACGCTGCCGCGCTCTCTGCTGTCCCCGCTGGGGCTCTGTGTCCGCGCCGGCAGAGCGGGCCCGAGCCCCACGTGCTTTGGGCCCTGCTCCAGAATCCTCAGTGAGGAGGAGCTGGGCCAGCGCGCGGCATTGCCCGGAAGCGCTCGGTGCTGTCAGCCCCAGGGGCAGCTGGGCAGGCGCGGCATTTCCGTCAGCACCGCTGGGTACTTTGATGCTTTACGGAGAGGCGCGGGAGCAGGGCGCCAGCCCAGCCGGAGTCTCCAAAGGGGGCCCCAGCTGGCTGCCGGAGGGGTGGGCAAGAAGCACCGCACCGCTTACCCCACAGCAAGAAGGGCCTCGGAGAACAAACGGCATATTCCACTCACTGTAGCAACTGCAGCGATCAAACCTCCAGGCACCTTCCTGCCAGTAAGGCTAGGGCAACCCTGCCCTGCTTTCCCCAGAAGCCCAGGGCATTGAAAGCCAAACTGCTCCTGCCTCGGGCCGGGGGGGGCTGTAGGGCATGCGCAGGCGCCCGCTCTCAGCAGCACCTTCAGCAAAGGGGGCCGTCTGCCAAAGCACTCTGCGTGGGGGAATGGCCAGGATGAGACATCTCCCTGAGGGCTGGCCCAGCCTGGAGCTCAGCTTGGGCTGTGCTCCTGCTTCCTTGAGCCTGGCGGCCTTTGCCGTGGGGAGGGCCCGCTCCAGCTGCTGCCTCCTAGTCCACACAGCCTGAGCCAGACAGAGGCGCGCCTGCGCTGGCACCCACCAAACCGCGCAGCGCTCCCCTCGCCGGGGGCACGGAGAGCCCCGTCCGCTCCTCCTCGCCCCTGGGCATGCCTGCCGGGCACCAGCGCAAACACCCCCAGCTCCACGTGCACGAGCCCACCGGCCTCACGGCTCCCTCGAGTATCAGCCCGGCATAGACGTCCGTCTAATATCCATGGCCGGACCGGGGCCTCTTCGCCAGGTTCCGGCACAGACCCTGGGTCTCTCCAGCTGCGCGTCTCCCCCGGGCAGAAGCTAGTCCAGCTCGACAGCTGCTAGCGAACGTCACGCAGAGCGTTGAGGTTCCCTAGGGAAACGCACCGCCACCTCCAGTCTCCCCAGGCTGTGGCACCCGGCCCTGCGGCCCCCTGTGCCACAGCCCCTTCTCCGGCTGCTGGCATGGACACCTCTCAGCGCACCCTCCCACACACAGAGCAGAGACTGAGCTTGCACAGAAATGAGTAGCAAATCCGGCTTTCCTGAGAAGATGGGGCAGACTGCGGCAATGAGGCGCAGGCAGACAAGCGCATGGACCAGCCACTGGCCGGCACCCCGCCAGACGGGCGTACTCGGCTCCTCTCCATTTCTCCACTCCTGTCCTTCCCCCCATCTGCCTCCATCCCTCCCGTCTTCCATCTTGCAGGCACATGTGAAAAATGAAACACCGGGACTTAGGAGGGTGCCGAGCAGCCTCACAGAGGGCCACTGCTAGCCACTGCTCTCTGCTGCTTCTTTTGCTCCTGCGAAAGAAGGAAAAGATCCTCCCCTCACCTCTCGTTGTGCCACCAGCGCAAGCAGCAGCCCCAGCCCTTGTGGCTTGGCAGCTCGCCTCTGCACCGGCTCTGCCCAGGTGCTGCCCAGGCACAGGCGCAGGAGCGAGAGCGAGGGCTTCTCCCCAGGGCAGCCCGGCACCAGCACAGGACCAAGTTCAGCTGCCGCAGAGACGTGCAGCGGCTGCTGCCTCCGGACCTCCCCAGGAGCCTGAAAAGCCTTTGGCGCAACGAGAACTAGATGGGCTCTCACACACACGCGCGCGCGCGCGCGCACACACACACACACACAAACACCCCTTGATGAGAGAAGGCTCGTTTCTAGGAAGCCAAGTTGAAGAAGAAGAGCAAGTCTGTTTGAAGAAAGCCACAAGGAGGAGCTGGCAGAGAGAGAGCTGCTATTACCTCCGCACTAGGCTCCAAGTGTTTCAGGGCTGCAAGCTCTCATGCCTCAGACTTCTCTCAGAAGCTAGAGTTTGTCCCGGGGAATTGGGGCAGGTTCATTTCTCGCCCTGTGCAAAACTGCCCTGCGCCCGCGAGACAGATAAACTCAGGACGCAGCATCTCCGTTACTCCCTTTACTTGAGACTGCATTCCTCCAAGAGCAGCTTTGCTCTGCTAAGCCGCCTCACAGGGGGCAGCCTGCTGGCAGAGGATGGGCCACATCCGCTCTTCCGGCTGCTGTGCCTGGGCCGGAAAGTCCTTGCCGGGGGCTTCCCCCGTGCTGTGGGCCCACTCGGGTTTCAGCTCGGAGGGCCGTGGTCTGGGGAGGGCGGAGAGGGTGCACAGCACAGAACCTTCCCGAGCCAGAGAGCCAGAAGAGCAGAGCGTGCCTCTGCAGGCGGGACCAGGCACGGCTGCCCTCTCCTCTCGCGGAGCAGCCTTCTCCCAAGGCACAGGGACAGCAGCGCTCGCAGCAGCCCCTTTAATCTCCCGCCACGCCCGGAGCCACGCTGGAGGTGCGGCTGTACGTGGGGTCAGAGAAAAGCTTCTCCTCCGCTTCCGCATCTTCCACCTTCCTCTCCTTGGCTGGTCTCGGGAGCCCGCCTTCCTTCATGTGCCGGTGGCACAGGTGCCTCAGGTGCTTGACCGTCAAGGCGGTGTTTGCCTCCAGCCGGCAGAGCACCTCGTAGCTGTCGCAGGGGCTCCCGCCCCAGCAGGCGGTGCCTGCAGGAGCTGCGGGTGCCTGGCCCATCTCCTGGGAATGACAGGGCAGGGGCACGATGAAACGGGCAGGGGCCTGCGGGGCTCAGAGCTCTCCGGCGGGGCTTGGCCTCGTCTCCAGAAACTCAAGCCTCCCGGCGCTGCTCCAGGCAGCAGGTTGCGCTAAGAAGCCCTCAGGCAGCACGTGTGTGTTTTCCGCCGGGCAGGTCGAACCCCGCTGGCGCACTATGTCCCCATTTCTCCCTCTGAGGCTGCCACCAACCTCTGCCACCTGGGGGTAGGAAGAGGCCAGGGCAAGAGGCAGCGGATGTGCCGCGTCCTGCCAAGGCTTTCTCGGCCAGCCGTTTTTTTTTTCTCCCTCGTTCCAAGCAGCCCTGGCCCCAGGCCTTTGCGGTCCCCCGCTCCCAGCACCCTGGCAACCGTCCCGCCTGCGTCGCCTCCAGCACTCACCTGTCTCCGGCGTCTCATGGCTTTACGCCCAAGCCAGCGTGCAAGCAAAAGGGCGCCGAGCAGGCCCAGGGCTTGGCTGCAGAGAGAGAGCACCTGCAGCGTCACCTGGGTCATCTCCAGCTGGGCACAGGAGGGCCAGAGCTGGTCCAGGGGGTAGGGCAGGCAGGAGCGCTGATGCGCCGTGCCTGTGCCCAGTTGCTCCAGCTCCTCGGGGAGAACTTCCCACCCGACTCGGGCCCAGCTGGGGCGGCCGCAAAGGCCCAGGCCGCCGGGGAGCAATGAGGCTGTGACCAGAGCAAGGGCCACAGAGAGAGGCGGGCAGAGCATGGTCCCGGTGCCTGCCGAGGACAAATCTCTGCAAGCGCTGGCCGTCACCCTCAAGCGAGCTCGGCCAGTGACCGCCGACACTGAGAGGTTGCCCCGAGCATCGGCGCAGTGCGGGCTGGATGAGGTCATCAGCCCCAGGTGGCTGTCACCAAAGGCCCTGTGAGGTCACAAGGCCTTTCCGCGGCACCCAGCAGACAGGGAAGGCGGAGGTAGCGCCAAGGAGGGCCCGGGGAGGTGGCTTTCTAACGCTGCCGCGCTCTCTGCTGTCCCCGCTGGGGCTCTGTGTCCGCGCCGGCAGAGCGGGCCCGAGCCCCACGTGCTTTGGGCCCTGCTCCAGAATCCTCAGTGAGGAGGAGCTGGGCCAGCGCGCGGCATTGCCCGGAAGCGCTCGGTGCTGTCAGCCCCAGGGGCAGCTGGGCAGGCGCGGCATTTCCGTCAGCACCGCTGGGTACTTTGATGCTTTACGGAGAGGCGCGGGAGCAGGGCGCCAGCCCAGCCGGAGTCTCCAAAGGGGGCCCCAGCTGGCTGCCGGAGGGGTGGGCAAGAAGCACCGCACCGCTTACCCCACAGCAAGAAGGGCCTCGGAGAACAAACGGCATATTCCACTCACTGTAGCAACTGCAGCGATCAAACCTCCAGGCACCTTCCTGCCAGTAAGGCTAGGGCAACCCTGCCCTGCTTTCCCCAGAAGCCCAGGGCATTGAAAGCCAAACTGCTCCTGCCTCGGGCCGGGGGGGGGCTGTAGGGCATGCGCAGGCGCCCGCTCTCAGCAGCACCTTCAGCAAAGGGGGCCGTCTGCCAAAGCACTCTGCGTGGGGGAATGGCCAGGATGAGACATCTCCCTGAGGGCTGGCCCAGCCTGGAGCTCAGCTTGGGCTGTGCTCCTGCTTCCTTGAGCCTGGCGGCCTTTGCCGTGGGGAGGGCCCGCTCCAGCTGCTGCCTCCTAGTCCACACAGCCTGAGCCAGACAGAGGCGCGCCTGCGCTGGCACCCACCAAACCGCGCAGCGCTCCCCTCGCCGTGGGCACGGAGAGCCCCGTCCGCTCCTCCTCGCCCCTGGGCATGCCTGCCGGGCACCAGCGCAAACACCCCCAGCTCCACGTGCACGAGCCCACCGGCCTCACGGCTCCCTCGAGTATCAGCCCGGCATAGACGTCCGTCTAATATCCATGGCCGGACCGGGGCCTCTTCGCCAGGTTCCGGCACAGACCCTGGGTCTCTCCAGCTGCGCGTCTCCCCCGGGCAGAAGCTAGTCCAGCTCGACAGCTGCTAGCGAACGTCACGCAGAGCGTTGAGGTTCCCTAGGGAAACGCACCGCCACCTCCAGTCTCCCCAGGCTGTGGCACCCGGCCCTGCGGCCCCCTGTGCCACAGCCCCTTCTCCGGCTGCTGGCATGGACACCTCTCAGCGCACCCTCCCACACACAGAGCAGAGACTGAGCTTGCACAGAAATGAGTAGCAAATCCGGCTTTCCTGAGAAGATGGGGCAGACTGCGGCAATGAGGCGCAGGCAGACAAGCGCATGGACCAGCCACTGGCCGGCACCCCGCCAGACGGGCGTACTCGGCTCCTCTCCATTTCTCCACTCCTGTCCTTCCCCCCATCTGCCTCCATCCCTCCCGTCTTCCATCTTGCAGGCACATGTGAAAAATGAAACACCGGGACTTAGGAGGGTGCCGAGCAGCCTCACAGAGGGCCATTGCTAGCCACTGCTCTCTGCTGCTTCTTTTGCTCCTGCGAAAGAAGGAAAAGATCCTCCCCTCACCTCTCGTTGTGCCACCAGCGCAAGCAGCAGCTCCAGCCCTTGTGGCTTGGCAGCTCGCCTCTGCACCGGCTCTGCCCAGGTGCTGCCCAGGCACAGGCGCAGGAGCGAGAGCGAGGGCCTCTCCCCAGGGCAGCCCGGCACCAGCACAGGACCAAGTTCAGCTGCCGCAGAGACGTGCAGCGGCTGCTGCCTCCGGACCTCCCCAGGAGCCTGAAAAGCCTTTGGCGCAACGAGAACTAGATGGGCTCTCACACACACGCGCGCGCGCGCGCACACACACACACACACACACACAAACACCCCTTGATGAGAGAAGGCTCGTTTCTAGGAAGCCAAGTTGAAGAAGAAGAGCAAGTCTGTTTGAAGAAAGCCACAAGGAGGAGCTGGCAGAGAGAGAGCTGCTATTACCTCCGCACTAGGCTCCAAGTGTTTCAGGGCTGCAAGCTCTCATGCCTCAGACTTCTCTCAGAAGCTAGAGTTTGTCCCGGGGAATTGGGGCAGGTTCATTTCTCGCCCTGTGCAAAACTGCCCTGCGCCCGCGAGACAGATAAACTCAGGACGCAGCATCTCCGTTACTCCCTTTACTTGAGACTGCATTCCTCCAAGAGCAGCTTTGCTCTGCTAAGCCGCCTCACAGGGGGCAGCCTGCTGGCAGAGGATGGGCCACATCCGCTCTTCCGGCTGCTGTGCCTGGGCCGGAAAGTCCTTGCCGGGGGCTTCCCCCGTGCTGTGGGCCCACTCGGGTTTCAGCTCGGAGGGCCGTGGTCTGGGGAGGGCGGAGAGGGTGCACAGCACAGAACCTTCCCGAGCCAGAGAGCCAGAAGAGCAGAGCGTGCCTCTGCAGGCGGGACCAGGCACGGCTGCCCTCTCCTCTCGCGGAGCAGCCTTCTCCCAAGGCACAGGGACAGCAGCGCTCGCAGCAGCCCCTTTAATCTCCCGCCACGCCCGGAGCCACGCTGGAGGTGCGGCTGTACGTGGGGTCAGAGAAAAGCTTCTCCTCCGCTTCCGCATCTTCCACCTTCCTCTCCTTGGCTGGTCTCGGGAGCCCGCCTTCCTTCATGTGCCGGTGGCACAGGTGCCTCAGGTGCTTGACCGTCAAGGCGGTGTTTGCCTCCAGCCGGCAGAGCACCTCGTAGCTGTCGCAGGGGCTCCCGCCCCAGCAGGCGGTGCCTGCAGGAGCTGCGGGTGCCTGGCCCATCTCCTGGGAATGACAGGGCAGGGGCACGATGAAACGGGCAGGGGCCTGCGGGGCTCAGAGCTCTCCGGCGGGGCTTGGCCTCGTCTCCAGAAACTCAAGCCTCCCGGCGCTGCTCCAGGCAGCAGGTTGCGCTAAGAAGCCCTCAGGCAGCACGTGTGTGTTTTCCGCCGGGCAGGTCGAACCCCGCTGGCGCACTATGTCCCCATTTCTCCCTCTGAGGCTGCCACCAACCTCTGCCACCTGGGGGTAGGAAGAGGCCAGGGCAAGAGGCAGCGGATGTGCCGCGTCCTGCCAAGGCTTTCTCGGCCAGCCGTTTTTTTTTCTCCCTCGTTCCAAGTACCCCTGGCCCCAGGCCTTTGCGGTCCCCCGCTCCCAGCACCCTGGCAACCGTCCCGCCTGCGTCGCCTCCAGCACTCACCTGTCTCCGGCGTCTCATGGCTTTACGCCCAAGCCAGCGTGCAAGCAAAAGGGCGCCGAGCAGGCCCAGGGCTTGGCTGCAGAGAGAGAGCACCTGCAGCGTCACCTGGGTCATCTCCAGCTGGGCACAGGAGGGCCAGAGCTGGTCCAGGGGGTAGGGCAGGCAGGAGCGCTGATGCGCCGTGCCTGTGCCCAGTTGCTCCAGCTCCTCGGGGAGAACTTCCCACCCGACTCGGGCCCAGCTGGGGCGGCCGCAAAGGCCCAGGCCGCCGGGGAGCAATGAGGCTGTGACCAGAGCAAGGGCCACAGAGAGAGGCGGGCAGAGCATGGTCCCGGTGCCTGCCGAGGACAAATCTCTGCAAGCGCTGGCCGTCACCCTCAAGCGAGCTCGGCCAGTGACCGCCGACACTGAGAGGTTGCCCCGAGCATCGGCGCAGTGCGGGCTGGATGAGGTCATCAGTCCCAGGTGGCTGTCACCAAAGGCCCTGTGAGGTCACAAGGCCTTTCCGCGGCACCCAGCAGACAGGGAAGGCGGAGGTAGCGCCAAGGAGGGCCCGGGGAGGTGGCTTTCTAACGCTGCCGCGCTCTCTGCTGTCCCCGCTGGGGCTCTGTGTCCGCGCCGGCAGAGCGGGCCCGAGCCCCACGTGCTTTGGGCCCTGCTCCAGAATCCTCAGTGAGGAGGAGCTGGGCCAGCGCGCGGCATTGCCCGGAAGCGCTCGGTGCTGTCAGCCCCAGGGGCAGCTGGGCAGGTGCGGCATTTCCGTCAGCACCGCTGGGTACTTTGATGCTTTACGGAGAGGCGCGGGAGCAGGGCGCCAGCCCAGCCGGAGTCTCCAAAGGGGGCCCCAGCTGGCTGCCGGAGGGGTGGGCAAGAAGCACCGCACCACTTACCCCACAGCAAGAAGGGCCTCGGAGAACAAACGGCATATTCCACTCACTGTAGCAACTGCAGCGATCAAACCTCCAGGCACCTTCCTGCCAGTAAGGCTAGGGCAACCCTGCCCTGCTTTCCCCAGAAGCCCAGGGCATTGAAAGCCAAACTGCTCCTGCCTCGGGCCGGGGGGGGGCTGTAGGGCATGCGCAGGCGCCCGCTCTCAGCAGCACCTTCAGCAAAGGGGGCCGTCTGCCAAAGCACTCTGCGTGGGGGAATGGCCAGGATGAGACATCTCCCTGAGGGCTGGCCCAGCCTGGAGCTCAGCTTGGGCTGTGCTCCTGCTTCCTTGAGCCTGGCGGCCTTTGCCGTGGGGAGGGCCCGCTCCAGCTGCTGCCTCCTAGTCCACACAGCCTGAGCCAGACAGAGGCGCGCCTGCGCTGGCACCCACCAAACCGCGCAGCGCTCCCCTCGCCGGGGGCACGGAGAGCCCCGTCCGCTCCTCCTCGCCCCTGGGCATGCCTGCCGGGCACCAGCGCAAACACCCCCAGCTCCACGTGCACGAGCCCACCGGCCTCACGGCTCCCTCGAGTATCAGCCCGGCATAGACGTCCGTCTAATATCCATGGCCGGACCGGGGCCTCTTCGCCAGGTTCCGGCACAGACCCTGGGTCTCTCCAGCTGCGCGTCTCCCCCGGGCAGAAGCTAGTCCAGCTCGACAGCTGCTAGCGAACGTCACGCAGAGTGTTGAGGTTCCCTAGGGAAACGCACCGCCACCTCCAGTCTCCCCAGGCTGTGGCACCCGGCCCTGCGGCCCCCTGTGCCACAGCCCCTTCTCCGGCTGCTGGCATGGACACCTCTCAGCGCACCCTCCCACACACAGAGCAGAGACTGAGCTTGCACAGAAATGAGTAGCAAATCCGGCTTTCCTGAGAAGATGGGGCAGACTGCGGCAATGAGGCGCAGGCAGACAAGCGCATGGACCAGCCACTGGCCGGCACCCCGCCAGACGGGCGTACTCGGCTCCTCTCCATTTCTCCACTCCTGTCCTTCCCCCCATCTGCCTCCATCCCTCCCGTCTTCCATCTTGCAGGCACATGTGAAAAATGAAACACCGGGACTTAGGAGGGTGCCGAGCAGCCTCACAGAGGGCCATTGCTAGCCACTGCTCTCTGCTGCTTCTTTTGCTCCTGCGAAAGAAGGAAAAGATCCTCCCCTCACCTCTCGTTGTGCCACCAGCGCAAGCAGCAGCTCCAGCCCTTGTGGCTTGGCAGCTCGCCTCTGCACCGGCTCTGCCCAGGTGCTGCCCAGGCACAGGCGCAGGAGCGAGAGCGAGGGCCTCTCCCCAGGGCAGCCCGGCACCAGCACAGGACCAAGTTCAGCTGCCGCAGAGACGTGCAGCGGCTGCTGCCTCCGGACCTCCCCAGGAGCCTGAAAAGCCTTTGGCGCAACGAGAACTAGATGGGCTCTCACACACACGCGCGCGCGCGCGCACACACACACACACACACACACAAACACCCCTTGATGAGAGAAGGCTCGTTTCTAGGAAGCCAAGTTGAAGAAGAAGAGCAAGTCTGTTTGAAGAAAGCCACAAGGAGGAGCTGGCAGAGAGAGAGCTGCTATTACCTCCGCACTAGGCTCCAAGTGTTTCAGGGCTGCAAGCTCTCATGCCTCAGACTTCTCTCAGAAGCTAGAGTTTGTCCCGGGGAATTGGGGCAGGTTCATTTCTCGCCCTGTGCAAAACTGCCCTGCGCCCGCGAGACAGATAAACTCAGGACGCAGCATCTCCGTTACTCCCTTTACTTGAGACTGCATTCCTCCAAGAGCAGCTTTGCTCTGCTAAGCCGCCTCACAGGGGGCAGCCTGCTGGCAGAGGATGGGCCACATCCGCTCTTCCGGCTGCTGTGCCTGGGCCGGAAAGTCCTTGCCGGGGGCTTCCCCCGTGCTGTGGGCCCACTCGGGTTTCAGCTCGGAGGGCCGTGGTCTGGGGAGGGCGGAGAGGGTGCACAGCACAGAACCTTCCCGAGCCAGAGAGCCAGAAGAGCAGAGCGTGCCTCTGCAGGCGGGACCAGGCACGGCTGCCCTCTCCTCTCGCGGAGCAGCCTTCTCCCAAGGCACAGGGACAGCAGCGCTCGCAGCAGCCCCTTTAATCTCCCGCCACGCCCGGAGCCACGCTGGAGGTGCGGCTGTACGTGGGGTCAGAGAAAAGCTTCTCCTCCGCTTCCGCATCTTCCACCTTCCTCTCCTTGGCTGGTCTCGGGAGCCCGCCTTCCTTCATGTGCCGGTGGCACAGGTGCCTCAGGTGCTTGACCGTCAAGGCGGTGTTTGCCTCCAGCCGGCAGAGCACCTCGTAGCTGTCGCAGGGGCTCCCGCCCCAGCAGGCGGTGCCTGCAGGAGCTGCGGGTGCCTGGCCCATCTCCTGGGAATGACAGGGCAGGGGCACGATGAAACGGGCAGGGGCCTGCGGGGCTCAGAGCTCTCCGGCGGGGCTTGGCCTCGTCTCCAGAAACTCAAGCCTCCCGGCGCTGCTCCAGGCAGCAGGTTGCGCTAAGAAGCCCTCAGGCAGCACGTGTGTGTTTTCCGCCGGGCAGGTCGAACCCCGCTGGCGCACTATGTCCCCATTTCTCCCTCTGAGGCTGCCACCAACCTCTGCCACCTGGGGGTAGGAAGAGGCCAGGGCAAGAGGCAGCGGATGTGCCGCGTCCTGCCAAGGCTTTCTCGGCCAGCCGTTTTTTTTTCTCCCTCGTTCCAAGCAGCCCTGGCCCCAGGCCTTTGCGGTCCCCCGCTCCCAGCACCCTGGCAACCGTCCCGCCTGCGTCGCCTCCAGCACTCACCTGTCTCCGGCGTCTCATGGCTTTACGCCCAAGCCAGCGTGCAAGCAAAAGGGCGCCGAGCAGGCCCAGGGCTTGGCTGCAGAGAGAGAGCACCTGCAGCGTCACCTGGGTCATCTCCAGCTGGGCACAGGAGGGCCAGAGCTGGTCCAGGGGGTAGGGCAGGCAGGAGCGCTGATGCGCCGTGCCTGTGCCCAGTTGCTCCAGCTCCTCGGGGAGAACTTCCCACCCGACTCGGGCCCAGCTGGGGCGGCCGCAAAGGCCCAGGCCGCCGGGGAGCAATGAGGCTGTGACCAGAGCAAGGGCCACAGAGAGAGGCGGGCAGAGCATGGTCCCGGTGCCTGCCGAGGACAAATCTCTGCAAGCGCTGGCCGTCACCCTCAAGCGAGCTCGGCCAGTGACCGCCGACACTGAGAGGTTGCCCCGAGCATCGGCGCAGTGCGGGCTGGATGAGGTCATCAGTCCCAGGTGGCTGTCACCAAAGGCCCTGTGAGGTCACAAGGCCTTTCCGCGGCACCCAGCAGACAGGGAAGGCGGAGGTAGCGCCAAGGAGGGCCCGGGGAGGTGGCTTTCTAACGCTGCCGCGCTCTCTGCTGTCCCCGCTGGGGCTCTGTGTCCGCGCCGGCAGAGCGGGCCCGAGCCCCACGTGCTTTGGGCCCTGCTCCAGAATCCTCAGTGAGGAGGAGCTGGGCCAGCGCGCGGCATTGCCTGGAAGCGCTCGGTGCTGTCAGCCCCAGGGGCAGCTGGGCAGGCGCGGCATTTCCGTCAGCACCGCTGGGTACTTTGATGCTTTACGGAGAGGCGCGGGAGCAGGGCGCCAGCCCAGCCGGAGTCTCCAAAGGGGGCCCCAGCTGGCTGCCGGAGGGGTGGGCAAGAAGCACCGCACCGCTTACCCCACAGCAAGAAGGGCCTCGGAGAACAAACGGCATATTCCACTCACTGTAGCAACTGCAGCGATCAAACCTCCAGGCACCTTCCTGCCAGTAAGGCTAGGGCAACCCTGCCCTGCTTTCCCCAGAAGCCCAGGGCATTGAAAGCCAAACTGCTCCTGCCTCGGGCCGGGGGGGGGCTGTAGGGCATGCGCAGGCGCCCGCTCTCAGCAGCACCTTCAGCAAAGGGGGCCGTCTGCCAAAGCACTCTGCGTGGGGGAATGGCCAGGATGAGACATCTCCCTGAGGGCTGGCCCAGCCTGGAGCTCAGCTTGGGCTGTGCTCCTGCTTCCTTGAGCCTGGCGGCCTTTGCCGTGGGGAGGGCCCGCTCCAGCTGCTGCCTCCTAGTCCACACAGCCTGAGCCAGACAGAGGCGCGCCTGCGCTGGCACCCACCAAACCGCGCAGCGCTCCCCTCGCCGTGGGCACGGAGAGCCCCGTCCGCTCCTCCTCGCCCCTGGGCATGCCTGCCGGGCACCAGCGCAAACACCCCCAGCTCCACGTGCACGAGCCCACCGGCCTCACGGCTCCCTCGAGTATCAGCCGGCATAGACGTCCGTCTAATATCCATGGCCGGACCGGGGCCTCTTCGCCAGGTTCCGGCACAGACCCTGGGTCTCTCCAGCTGCGCGTCTCCCCCGGGCAGAAGCTAGTCCAGCTCGACAGCTGCTAGCGAACGTCACGCAGAGCGTTGAGGTTCCCTAGGGAAACGCACCGCCACCTCCAGTCTCCCCAGGCTGTGGCACCCAGCCCTGCGGCCCCCTGTGCCACAGCCCCTTCTCCGGCTGCTGGCATGGACACCTCTCAGCGCACCCTCCCACACACAGAGCAGAGACTGAGCTTGCACAGAAATGAGTAGCAAATCTGGCTTTCCTGAGAAGATGGGGCAGACTGCGGCAATGAGGCGCAGGCAGACAAGCGCATGGACCAGCCACTGGCCGGCACCCCGCCAGACGGGCGTACTCGGCTCCTCTCCATTTCTCCACTCCTGTCCTTCCCCCCATCTGCCTCCATCCCTCCCGTCTTCCATCTTGCAGGCACATGTGAAAAATGAAACACCGGGACTTAGGAGGGTGCCGAGCAGCCTCACAGAGGGCCATTGCTAGCCACTGCTCTCTGCTGCTTCTTTTGCTCCTGCGAAAGAAGGAAAAGATCCTCCCCTCACCTCTCGTTGTGCCACCAGCGCAAGCAGCAGCTCCAGCCCTTGTGGCTTGGCAGCTCGCCTCTGCACCGGCTCTGCCCAGGTGCTGCCCAGGCACAGGCGCAGGAGCGAGAGCGAGGGCCTCTCCCCAGGGCAGCCTGGCACCAGCACAGGACCAAGTTCAGCTGCCGCAGAGACGTGCAGCGGCTGCTGCCTCCGGACCTCCCCAGGAGCCTGAAAAGCCTTTGGCGCAACGAGAACTAGATGGGCTCTCACACACACGCGCGCGCGCGCGCACACACGCACACACACACACACACACACAAACACCCCTTGATGAGAGAAGGCTCGTTTCTAGGAAGCCAAGTTGAAGAAGAAGAGCAAGTCTGTTTGAAGAAAGCCACAAGGAGGAGCTGGCAGAGAGAGAGCTGCTATTACCTCCGCACTAGGCTCCAAGTGTTTCAGGGCTGCAAGCTCTCATGCCTCAGACTTCTCTCAGAAGCTAGAGTTTGTCCCGGGGAATTGGGGCAGGTTCATTTCTCGCCCTGTGCAAAACTGCCCTGCGCCCGCGAGACAGATAAACTCAGGACGCAGCATCTCCGTTACTCCCTTTACTTGAGACTGCATTCCTCCAAGAGCAGCTTTGCTCTGCTAAGCCGCCTCACAGGGGGCAGCCTGCTGGCAGAGGATGGGCCACATCCGCTCTTCCGGCTGCTGTGCCTGGGCCGGAAAGTCCTTGCCGGGGGCTTCCCCCGTGCTGTGGGCCCACTCGGGTTTCAGCTCGGAGGGCCGTGGTCTGGGGAGGGCGGAGAGGGTGCACAGCACAGAACCTTCCCGAGCCAGAGAGCCAGAAGAGCAGAGCGTGCCTCTGCAGGCGGGACCAGGCACGGCTGCCCTCTCCTCTCGCGGAGCAGCCTTCTCCCAAGGCACAGGGACAGCAGCGCTCGCAGCAGCCCCTTTAATCTCCCGCCACGCCCGGA
The DNA here is from genome assembly GCF_036417845.1 of Apteryx mantelli. Taxonomy (NCBI): domain Eukaryota; kingdom Metazoa; phylum Chordata; class Aves; order Apterygiformes; family Apterygidae; genus Apteryx; species Apteryx mantelli. Next base: position 417,235 of record NW_027118462.1, read on the forward strand.
GCCACGCTGGAGGTGCGGCTGTACGTGGGGTCAGAGAAAAGCTTCTCCTCCGCTTCCGCATCTTCCACCTTCCTCTCCTTGGCTGGTCTCGGGAGCCCGCCTTCCTTCATGTGCCGGTGGCACAGGTGCCTCAGGTGCTTGACCGTCAAGGCGGTGTTTGCCTCCAGCCGGCAGAGCACCTCGTAGCTGTCGCAGGGGCTCCCGCCCCAGCAGGCGGTGCCTGCAGGAGCTGCGGGTGCCTGGCCCATCTCCTGGGAATGACAGGGCAGGGGCACGATGAAACGGGCAGGGGCCTGCGGGGCTCAGAGCTCTCCGGCGGGGCTTGGCCTCGTCTCCAGAAACTCAAGCCTCCCGGCGCTGCTCCAGGCAGCAGGTTGCGCTAAGAAGCCCTCAGGCAGCACGTGTGTGTTTTCCGCCGGGCAGGTCGAACCCCGCTGGCGCACTATGTCCCCATTTCTCCCTCTGAGGCTGCCACCAACCTCTGCCACCTGGGGGTAGGAAGAGGCCAGGGCAAGAGGCAGCGGATGTGCCGCGTCCTGCCAAGGCTTTCTCGGCCAGCCGTTTTTTTTTCTCCCTCGTTCCAAGCAGCCCTGGCCCCAGGCCTTTGCGGTCCCCCGCTCCCAGCACCCTGGCAACCGTCCCGCCTGCGTCGCCTCCAGCACTCACCTGTCTCCGGCGTCTCATGGCTTTACGCCCAAGCCAGCGTGCAAGCAAAAGGGCGCCGAGCAGGCCCAGGGCTTGGCTGCAGAGAGAGAGCACCTGCAGCGTCACCTGGGTCATCTCCAGCTGGGCACAGGAGGGCCAGAGCTGGTCCAGGGGGTAGGGCAGGCAGGAGCGCTGATGCGCCGTGCCTGTGCCCAGTTGCTCCAGCTCCTCGGGGAGAACTTCCCACCCGACTCGGGCCCAGCTGGGGCGGCCGCAAAGGCCCAGGCCGCCGGGGAGCAATGAGGCTGTGACCAGAGCAAGGGCCACAGAGAGAGGCGGGCAGAGCATGGTCCCGGTGCCTGCCGAGGACAAATCTCTGCAAGCGCTGGCCGTCACCCTCAAGCGAGCTCGGCCAGTGACCGCCGACACTGAGAGGTTGCCCCGAGCATCGGCGCAGTGCGGGCTGGATGAGGTCATCAGTCCCAGGTGGCTGTCACCAAAGGCCCTGTGAGGTCACAAGGCCTTTCCGCGGCACCCAGCAGACAGGGAAGGCGGAGGTAGCGCCAAGGAGGGCCCGGGGAGGTGGCTTTCTAACGCTGCCGCGCTCTCTGCTGTCCCCGCTGGGGCTCTGTGTCCGCGCCGGCAGAGCGGGCCCGAGCCCCACGTGCTTTGGGCCCTGCTCCAGAATCCTCAGTGAGGAGGAGCTGGGCCAGCGCGCGGCATTGCCCGGAAGCGCTCGGTGCTGTCAGCCCCAGGGGCAGCTGGGCAGGCGCGGCATTTCCGTCAGCACCGCTGGGTACTTTGATGCTTTACGGAGAGGCGCGGGAGCAGGGCGCCAGCCCAGCCGGAGTCTCCAAAGGGGGCCCCAGCTGGCTGCCGGAGGGGTGGGCAAGAAGCACCGCACCGCTTACCCCACAGCAAGAAGGGCCTCGGAGAACAAACAGCATATTCCACTCACTGTAGCAACTGCAGCGATCAAACCTCCAGGCACCTTCCTGCCAGTAAGGCTAGGGCAACCCTGCCCTGCTTTCCCCAGAAGCCCAGGGCATTGAAAGCCAAACTGCTCCTGCCTCGGGCCGGGGGGGGGCTGTAGGGCATGCGCAGGCGCCCGCTCTCAGCAGCACCTTCAGCAAAGGGGGCCGTCTGCCAAAGCACTCTGCGTGGGGGAATGGCCAGGATGAGACATCTCCCTGAGGGCTGGCCCAGCCTGGAGCTCAGCTTGGGCTGTGCTTCTGCTTCCTTGAGCCTGGCGGCCTTTGCCGTGGGGAGGGCCCGCTCCAGCTGCTGCCTCCTAGTCCACACAGCCTGAGCCAGACAGAGGCGCGCCTGCGCTGGCACCCACCAAACCGCGCAGCGCTCCCCTCGCCGTGGGCACGGAGAGCCCCGTCCGCTCCTCCTCGCCCCTGGGCATGCCTGCCGGGCACCAGCGCAAACACCCCCAGCTCCACGTGCACGAGCCCACCGGCCTCACGGCTCCCTCGAGTATCAGCCCGGCATAGACGTCCGTCTAATATCCATGGCCGGACCGGGGCCTCTTCGCCAGGCTCCGGCACAGACCCTGGGTCTCTCCAGCTGCGCGTCTCCCCCGGGCAGAAGCTAGTCCAGCTCGACAGCTGCTAGCGAACGTCACGCAGAGCGTTGAGGTTCCCTAGGGAAACGCACCGCCACCTCCAGTCTCCCCAGGCTGTGGCACCCGGCCCTGCGGCCCCCTGTGCCACAGCCCCTTCTCCGGCTGCTGGCATGGACACCTCTCAGCGCACCCTCCCACACACAGAGCAGAGACTGAGCTTGCACAGAAATGAGTAGCAAATCTGGCTTTCCTGAGAAGATGGGGCAGACTGCGGCAATGAGGCGCAGGCAGACAAGCGCATGGACCAGCCACTGGCCGGCACCCCGCCAGACGGGCGTACTCGGCTCCTCTCCATTTCTCCACTCCTGTCCTTCCCCCCATCTGCCTCCATCCCTCCCGTCTTCCATCTTGCAGGCACATGTGAAAAATGAAACACCGGGACTTAGGAGGGTGCCGAGCAGCCTCACAGAGGGCCATTGCTAGCCACTGCTCTCTGCTGCTTCTTTTGCTCCTGCGAAAGAAGGAAAAGATCCTCCCCTCACCTCTCGTTGTGCCACCAGCGCAAGCAGCAGCCCCAGCCCTTGTGGCTTGGCAGCTCGCCTCTGCACCGGCTCTGCCCAGGTGCTGCCCAGGCACAGGCGCAGGAGCGAGAGCGAGGGCCTCTCCCCAGGGCAGCCCGGCACCAGCACAGGACCAAGTTCAGCTGCCGCAGAGACGTGCAGCGGCTGCTGCCTCCGGACCTCCCCAGGAGCCTGAAAAGCCTTTGGCGCAACGAGAACTAGATGGGCTCTCACACACACGCGCGCGTGCGCGCACACACACGCACACACACACAAACACCCCTTGATGAGAGAAGGCTCGTTTCTAGGAAGCCAAGTTGAAGAAGAAGAGCAAGTCTGTTTGAAGAAAGCCACAAGGAGGAGCTGGCAGAGAGAGAGCTGCTATTACCTCCGCACTAGGCTCCAAGTGTTTCAGGGCTGCAAGCTCTCATGCCTCAGACTTCTCTCAGAAGCTAGAGTTTGTCCCGGGGAATTGGGGCAGGTTCATTTCTCGCCCTGTGCAAAACTGCCCTGCGCCCGCGAGACAGATAAACTCAGGACGCAGCATCTCCGTTACTCCCTTTACTTGAGACTGCATTCCTCCAAGAGCAGCTTTGCTCTGCTAAGCCGCCTCACAGGGGGCAGCCTGCTGGCAGAGGATGGGCCACATCCGCTCTTCCGGCTGCTGTGCCTGGGCCGGAAAGTCCTTGCCGGGGGCTTCCCCCGTGCTGTGGGCCCACTCGGGTTTCAGCTCGGAGGGCCGTGGTCTGGGGAGGGCGGAGAGGGTGCACAGCACAGAACCTTCCCGAGCCAGAGAGCCAGAAGAGCAGAGCGTGCCTCTGCAGGCGGGACCAGGCACGGCTGCCCTCTCCTCTCGCGGAGCAGCCTTCTCCCAAGGCACAGGGACAGCAGCGCTCGCAGCAGCCCCTTTAATCTCCCGCCACGCCCGGAGCCACGCTGGAGGTGCGGCTGTACGTGGGGTCAGAGAAAAGCTTCTCCTCCGCTTCCGCATCTTCCACCTTCCTCTCCTTGGCTGGTCTCGGGAGCCCGCCTTCCTTCATGTGCCGGTGGCACAGGTGCCTCAGGTGCTTGACCGTCAAGGCGGTGTTTGCCTCCAGCCGGCAGAGCACCTCGTAGCTGTCGCAGGGGCTCCCGCCCCAGCAGGCGGTGCCTGCAGGAGCTGCGGGTGCCTGGCCCATCTCCTGGGAATGACAGGGCAGGGGCACGATGAAACGGGCAGGGGCCTGCGGGGCTCAGAGCTCTCCGGCGGGGCTTGGCCTCGTCTCCAGAAACTCAAGCCTCCCGGCGCTGCTCCAGGCAGCAGGTTGCGCTAAGAAGCCCTCAGGCAGCACGTGTGTGTTTTCCGCCGGGCAGGTCGAACCCCGCTGGCGCACTATGTCCCCATTTCTCCCTCTGAGGCTGCCACCAACCTCTGCCACCTGGGGGTAGGAAGAGGCCAGGGCAAGAGGCAGCGGATGTGCCGCGTCCTGCCAAGGCTTTCTCGGCCAGCCGTTTTTTTTTCTCCCTCGTTCCAAGCAGCCCTGGCCCCAGGCCTTTGCGGTCCCCCGCTCCCAGCACCCTGGCAACCGTCCCGCCTGCGTCGCCTCCAGCACTCACCTGTCTCCGGCGTCTCATGGCTTTACGCCCAAGCCAGCGTGCAAGCAAAAGGGCGCCGAGCAGGCCCAGGGCTTGGCTACAGAGAGAGAGCACCTGCAGCGTCACCTGGGTCATCTCCAGCTGGGCACAGGAGGGCCAGAGCTGGTCCAGGGGGTAGGGCAGGCAGGAGCGCTGATGCGCCGTGCCTGTGCCCAGTTGCTCCAGCTCCTCGGGGAGAACTTCCCACCCGACTCGGGCCCAGCTGGGGCGGCCGCAAAGGCCCAGGCCGCCGGGGAGCAATGAGGCTGTGACCAGAGCAAGGGCCACAGAGAGAGGCGGGCAGAGCATGGTCCCGGTGCCTGCCGAGGACAAATCTCTGCAAGCGCTGGCCGTCACCCTCAAGCGAGCTCGGCCAGTGACCGCCGACACTGAGAGGTTGCCCCGAGCATCGGCGCAGTGCGGGCTGGATGAGGTCATCAGTCCCAGGTGGCTGTCACCAAAGGCCCTGTGAGGTCACAAGGCCTTTCCGCGGCACCCAGCAGACAGGGAAGGCGGAGGTAGCGCCAAGGAGGGCCCGGGGAGGTGGCTTTCTAACGCTGCCGCGCTCTCTGCTGTCCCCGCTGGGGCTCTGTGTCCGCGCCGGCAGAGCGGGCCCGAGCCCCACGTGCTTTGGGCCCTGCTCCAGAATCCTCAGTGAGGAGGAGCTGGGCCAGCGCGCGGCATTGCCCGGAAGCGCTCGGTGCTGTCAGCCCCAGGGGCAGCTGGGCAGGCGCGGCATTTCCGTCAGCACCGCTGGGTACTTTGATGCTTTACGGAGAGGCGCGGGAGCAGGGCGCCAGCCCAGCCGGAGTCTCCAAAGGGGGCCCCAGCTGGCTGCCGGAGGGGTGGGCAAGAAGCACCGCACCGCTTACCCCACAGCAAGAAGGGCCTCGGAGAACAAACGGCATATTCCACTCACTGTAGCAACTGCAGCGATCAAACCTCCAGGCACCTTCCTGCCAGTAAGGCTAGGGCAACCCTGCCCTGCTTTCCCCAGAAGCCCAGGGCATTGAAAGCCAAACTGCTCCTGCCTCGGGCCGGGGGGGGGCTGTAGGGCATGCGCAGGCGCCCGCTCTCAGCAGCACCTTCAGCAAAGGGGGCCGTCTGCCAAAGCACTCTGCGTGGGGGAATGGCCAGGATGAGACATCTCCCTGAGGGCTGGCCCAGCCTGGAGCTCAGCTTGGGCTGTGCTCCTGCTTCCTTGAGCCTGGCGGCCTTTGCCGTGGGGAGGGCCCGCTCCAGCTGCTGCCTCCTAGTCCACACAGCCTGAGCCAGACAGAGGCGCGCCTGCGCTGGCACCCACCAAACCGCGCAGCGCTCCCCTCGCCGTGGGCACGGAGAGCCCCGTCCGCTCCTCCTCGCCCCTGGGCATGCCTGCCGGGCACCAGCGCAAACACCCCCAGCTCCACGTGCACGAGCCCACCGGCCTCACGGCTCCCTCGAGTATCAGCCGGCATAGACGTCCGTCTAATATCCATGGCCGGACCGGGGCCTCTTTGCCAGGCTCCGGCACAGACCCTGGGTCTCTCCAGCTGCGCGTCTCCCCCGGGCAGAAGCTAGTCCAGCTCGACAGCTGCTAGCGAACGTCACGCAGAGCGTTGAGGTTCCCTAGGGAAACGCACCGCCACCTCCAGTCTCCCCAGGCTGTGGCACCCGGCCCTGCGGCCCCCTGTGCCACAGCCCCTTCTCCGGCTGCTGGCATGGACACCTCTCAGCGCACCCTCCCACACACAGAGCAGAGACTGAGCTTGCACAGAAATGAGTAGCAAATCCGGCTTTCCTGAGAAGATGGGGCAGACTGCGGCAATGAGGCGCAGGCAGACAAGCGCATGGACCAGCCACTGGCCGGCACCCCGCCAGACGGGCGTACTCGGCTCCTCTCCATTTCTCCACTCCTGTCCTTCCCCCCATCTGCCTCCATCCCTCCCGTCTTCCATCTTGCAGGCACATGTGAAAAATGAAACACCGGGACTTAGGAGGGTGCCGAGCAGCCTCACAGAGGGCCACTGCTAGCCACTGCTCTCTGCTGCTTCTTTTGCTCCTGCGAAAGAAGGAAAAGATCCTCCCCTCACCTCTCGTTGTGCCACCAGCGCAAGCAGCAGCCCCAGCCCTTGTGGCTTGGCAGCTCGCCTCTGCACCGGCTCTGCCCAGGTGCTGCCCAGGCACAGGCGCAGGAGCGAGAGCGAGGGCCTCTCCCCAGGGCAGCCCGGCACCAGCACAGGACCAAGTTCAGCTGCCGCAGAGACGTGCAGCGGCTGCTGCCTCCGGACCTCCCCAGGAGCCTGAAAAGCCTTTGGCGCAACGAGAACTAGATGGGCTCTCACACACACGCGCGCGTGCGCGCACACACACGCACACACACACAAACACCCCTTGATGAGAGAAGGCTCGTTTCTAGGAAGCCAAGTTGAAGAAGAAGAGCAAGTCTGTTTGAAGAAAGCCACAAGGAGGAGCTGGCAGAGAGAGAGCTGCTATTACCTCCGCACTAGGCTCCAAGTGTTTCAGGGCTGCAAGCTCTCATGCCTCAGACTTCTCTCAGAAGCTAGAGTTTGTCCCGGGGAATTGGGGCAGGTTCATTTCTCGCCCTGTGCAAAACTGCCCTGCGCCCGCGAGACAGATAAACTCAGGACGCAGCATCTCCGTTACTCCCTTTACTTGAGACTGCATTCCTCCAAGAGCAGCTTTGCTCTGCTAAGCCGCCTCACAGGGGGCAGCCTGCTGGCAGAGGATGGGCCACATCCGCTCTTCCGGCTGCTGTGCCTGGGCCGGAAAGTCCTTGCCGGGGGCTTCCCCCGTGCTGTGGGCCCACTCGGGTTTCAGCTCGGAGGGCCGTGGTCTGGGGAGGGCGGAGAGGGTGCACAGCACAGAACCTTCCCGAGCCAGAGAGCCAGAAGAGCAGAGCGTGCCTCTGCAGGCGGGACCAGGCACGGCTGCCCTCTCCTCTCGCGGAGCAGCCTTCTCCCAAGGCACAGGGACAGCAGCGCTCGCAGCAGCCCCTTTAATCTCCCGCCACGCCCGGAGCCACGCTGGAGGTGCGGCTGTACGTGGGGTCAGAGAAAAGCTTCTCCTCCGCTTCCGCATCTTCCACCTTCCTCTCCTTGGCTGGTCTCGGGAGCCCGCCTTCCTTCATGTGCCGGTGGCACAGGTGCCTCAGGTGCTTGACCGTCAAGGCGGTGTTTGCCTCCAGCCGGCAGAGCACCTCGTAGCTGTCGCAGGGGCTCCCGCCCCAGCAGGCGGTGCCTGCAGGAGCTGCGGGTGCCTGGCCCATCTCCTGGGAATGACAGGGCAGGGGCACGATGAAACGGGCAGGGGCCTGCGGGGCTCAGAGCTCTCCGGCGGGGCTTGGCCTCGTCTCCAGAAACTCAAGCCTCCCGGCGCTGCTCCAGGCAGCAGGTTGCGCTAAGAAGCCCTCAGGCAGCACGTGTGTGTTTTCCGCCGGGCAGGTCGAACCCCGCTGGCGCACTATGTCCCCATTTCTCCCTCTGAGGCTGCCACCAACCTCTGCCACCTGGGGGTAGGAAGAGGCCAGGGCAAGAGGCAGCGGATGTGCCGCGTCCTGCCAAGGCTTTCTCGGCCAGCCGTTTTTTTTTCTCCCTCGTTCCAAGCAGCCCTGGCCCCAGGCCTTTGCGGTCCCCCGCTCCCAGCACCCTGGCAACCGTCCCGCCTGCGTCGCCTCCAGCACTCACCTGTCTCCGGCGTCTCATGGCTTTACGCCCAAGCCAGCGTGCAAGCAAAAGGGCGCCGAGCAGGCCCAGGGCTTGGCTGCAGAGAGAGAGCACCTGCAGCGTCACCTGGGTCATCTCCAGCTGGGCACAGGAGGGCCAGAGCTGGTCCAGGGGGTAGGGCAGGCAGGAGCGCTGATGCGCCGTGCCTGTGCCCAGTTGCTCCAGCTCCTCGGGGAGAACTTCCCACCCGACTCGGGCCCAGCTGGGGCGGCCGCAAAGGCCCAGGCCGCCGGGGAGCAATGAGGCTGTGACCAGAGCAAGGGCCACAGAGAGAGGCGGGCAGAGCATGGTCCCGGTGCCTGCCGAGGACAAATCTCTGCAAGCGCTGGCCGTCACCCTCAAGCGAGCTCGGCCAGTGACCGCCGACACTGAGAGGTTGCCCCGAGCATCGGCGCAGTGCGGGCTGGATGAGGTCATCAGTCCCAGGTGGCTGTCACCAAAGGCCCTGTGAGGTCACAAGGCCTTTCCGCGGCACCCAGCAGACAGGGAAGGCGGAGGTAGCGCCAAGGAGGGCCCGGGGAGGTGGCTTTCTAACGCTGCCGCGCTCTCTGCTGTCCCCGCTGGGGCTCTGTGTCCGCGCCGGCAGAGCGGGCCCGAGCCCCACGTGCTTTGGGCCCTGCTCCAGAATCCTCAGTGAGGAGGAGCTGGGCCAGCGCGCGGCATTGCCCGGAAGCGCTCGGTGCTGTCAGCCCCAGGGGCAGCTGGGCAGGCGCGGCATTTCCGTCAGCACCGCTGGGTACTTTGATGCTTTACGGAGAGGCGCGGGAGCAGGGCGCCAGCCCAGCCGGAGTCTCCAAAGGGGGCCCCAGCTGGCTGCCGGAGGGGTGGGCAAGAAGCACCGCACCGCTTACCCCACAGCAAGAAGGGCCTCGGAGAACAAACGGCATATTCCACTCACTGTAGCAACTGCAGCGATCAAACCTCCAGGCACCTTCCTGCCAGTAAGGCTAGGGCAACCCTGCCCTGCTTTCCCCAGAAGCCCAGGGCATTGAAAGCCAAACTGCTCCTGCCTCGGGCCGGGGGGGGGCTGTAGGGCATGCGCAGGCGCCCGCTCTCAGCAGCACCTTCAGCAAAGGGGGCCGTCTGCCAAAGCACTCTGCGTGGGGGAATGGCCAGGATGAGACATCTCCCTGAGGGCTGGCCCAGCCTGGAGCTCAGCTTGGGCTGTGCTCCTGCTTCCTTGAGCCTGGCGGCCTTTGCCGTGGGGAGGGCCCGCTCCAGCTGCTGCCTCCTAGTCCACACAGCCTGAGCCAGACAGAGGCGCGCCTGCGCTGGCACCCACCAAACCGCGCAGCGCTCCCCTCGCCGTGGGCACGGAGAGCCCCGTCCGCTCCTCCTCGCCCCTGGGCATGCCTGCCGGGCACCAGCGCAAACACCCCCAGCTCCACGTGCACGAGCCCACCGGCCTCACGGCTCCCTCGAGTATCAGCCGGCATAGACGTCCGTCTAATATCCATGGCCGGACCGGGGCCTCTTTGCCAGGCTCCGGCACAGACCCTGGGTCTCTCCAGCTGCGCGTCTCCCCCGGGCAGAAGCTAGTCCAGCTCGACAGCTGCTAGCGAACGTCACGCAGAGCGTTGAGGTTCCCTAGGGAAACGCACCGCCACCTCCAGTCTCCCCAGGCTGTGGCACCCGGCCCTGCGGCCCCCTGTGCCACAGCCCCTTCTCCGGCTGCTGGCATGGACACCTCTCAGCGCACCCTCCCACACACAGAGCAGAGACTGAGCTTGCACAGAAATGAGTAGCAAATCCGGCTTTCCTGAGAAGATGGGGCAGACTGCGGCAATGAGGCGCAGGCAGACAAGCGCATGGACCAGCCACTGGCCGGCACCCCGCCAGACGGGCGTACTCGGCTCCTCTCCATTTCTCCACTCCTGTCCTTCCCCCCATCTGCCTCCATCCCTCCCGTCTTCCATCTTGCAGGCACATGTGAAAAATGAAACACCGGGACTTAGGAGGGTGCCGAGCAGCCTCACAGAGGGCCACTGCTAGCCACTGCTCTCTGCTGCTTCTTTTGCTCCTGCGAAAGAAGGAAAAGATCCTCCCCTCACCTCTCGTTGTGCCACCAGCGCAAGCAGCAGCCCCAGCCCTTGTGGCTTGGCAGCTCGCCTCTGCACCGGCTCTGCCCAGGTGCTGCCCAGGCACAGGCGCAGGAGCGAGAGCGAGGGCCTCTCCCCAGGGCAGCCCGGCACCAGCACAGGACCAAGTTCAGCTGCCGCAGAGACGTGCAGCGGCTGCTGCCTCCGGACCTCCCCAGGAGCCTGAAAAGCCTTTGGCGCAACGAGAACTAGATGGGCTCTCACACACACGCGCGCGCGCGCGCGCACACACACACACACACACACACAAACACCCCTTGATGAGAGAAGGCTCGTTTCTAGGAAGCCAAGTTGAAGAAGAAGAGCAAGTCTGTTTGAAGAAAGCCACAAGGAGGAGCTGGCAGAGAGAGAGCTGCTATTACCTCCGCACTAGGCTCCAAGTGTTTCAGGGCTGCAAGCTCTCATGCCTCAGACTTCTCTCAGAAGCTAGAGTTTGTCCCGGGGAATTGGGGCAGGTTCATTTCTCGCCCTGTGCAAAACTGCCCTGCGCCCGCGAGACAGATAAACTCAGGACGCACCATCTCCGTTACTCCCTTTACTTGAGACTGCATTCCTCCAAGAGCAGCTTTGCTCTGCTAAGCCGCCTCACAGGGGGCAGCCTGCTGGCAGAGGATGGGCCACATCCGCTCTTCCGGCTGCTGTGCCTGGGCCGGAAAGTCCTTGCCGGGGGCTTCCCCCGTGCTGTGGGCCCACTCGGGTTTCAGCTCGGAGGGCCGTGGTCTGGGGAGGGCGGAGAGGGTGCACAGCACAGAACCTTCCCGAGCCAGAGAGCCAGAAGAGCAGAGCGTGCCTCTGCAGGCGGGACCAGGCACGGCTGCCCTCTCCTCTCGCGGAGCAGCCTTCTCCCAAGGCACAGGGACAGCAGCGCTCGCAGCAGCCCCTTTAATCTCCCGCCACGCCCGGAGCCACGCTGGAGGTGCGGCTGTACGTGGGGTCAGAGAAAAGCTTCTCCTCCGCTTCCGCATCTTCCACCTTCCTCTCCTTGGCTGGTCTCGGGAGCCCGCCTTCCTTCATGTGCCGGTGGCACAGGTGCCTCAGGTGCTTGACCGTCAAGGCGGTGTTTGCCTCCAGCCGGCAGAGCACCTCGTAGCTGTCGCAGGGGCTCCCGCCCCAGCAGGCGGTGCCTGCAGGAGCTGCGGGTGCCTGGCCCATCTCCTGGGAATGACAGGGCAGGGGCACGATGAAACGGGCAGGGGCCTGCGGGGCTCAGAGCTCTCCGGCGGGGCTTGGCCTCGTCTCCAGAAACTCAAGCCTCCCGGCGCTGCTCCAGGCAGCAGGTTGCGCTAAGAAGCCCTCAGGCAGCACGTGTGTGTTTTCCGCCGGGCAGGTCGAACCCCGCTGGCGCACTATGTCCCCATTTCTCCCTCTGAGGCTGCCACCAACCTCTGCCACCTGGGGGTAGGAAGAGGCCAGGGCAAGAGGCAGCGGATGTGCCGCGTCCTGCCAAGGCTTTCTCGGCCAGCCGTTTTTTTTTCTCCCTCGTTCCAAGCAGCCCTGGCCCCAGGCCTTTGCGGTCCCCCGCTCCCAGCACCCTGGCAACCGTCCCGCCTGCGTCGCCTCCAGCACTCACCTGTCTCCGGCGTCTCATGGCTTTACGCCCAAGCCAGCGTGCAAGCAAAAGGGCGCCGAGCAGGCCCAGGGCTTGGCTGCAGAGAGAGAGCACCTGCAGCGTCACCTGGGTCATCTCCAGCTGGGCACAGGAGGGCCAGAGCTGGTCCAGGGGGTAGGGCAGGCAGGAGCGCTGATGCGCCGTGCCTGTGCCCAGTTGCTCCAGCTCCTCGGGGAGAACTTCCCACCCGACTCGGGCCCAGCTGGGGCGGCCGCAAAGGCCCAGGCCGCCGGGGAGCAATGAGGCTGTGACCAGAGCAAGGGCCACAGAGAGAGGCGGGCAGAGCATGGTCCCGGTGCCTGCCGAGGACAAATCTCTGCAAGCGCTGGCCGTCACCCTCAAGCGAGCTCGGCCAGTGACCGCCGACACTGAGAGGTTGCCCCGAGCATTGGCGCAGTGCGGGCTGGATGAGGTCATCAGTCCCAGGTGGCTGTCACCAAAGGCCCTGTGAGGTCACAAGGCCTTTCCGCGGCACCCAGCAGACAGGGAAGGCGGAGGTAGCGCCAAGGAGGGCCCGGGGAGGTGGCTTTCTAACGCTGCCGCGCTCTCTGCTGTCCCCGCTGGGGCTCTGTGTCCGCGCCGGCAGAGCGGGCCCGAGCCCCACGTGCTTTGGGCCCTGCTCCAGAATCCTCAGTGAGGAGGAGCTGGGCCAGCGCGCGGCATTGCCCGGAAGCGCTCGGTGCTGTCAGCCCCAGGGGCAGCTGGGCAGGCGCGGCATTTCCGTCAGCACCGCTGGGTACTTTGATGCTTTACGGAGAGGCGCGGGAGCAGGGCGCCAGCCCAGCCGGAGTCTCCAAAGGGGGCCCCAGCTGGCTGCCGGAGGGGTGGGCAAGAAGCACCGCACCGCTTACCCCACAGCAAGAAGGGCCTCGGAGAACAAACAGCATATTCCACTCACTGTAGCAACTGCAGCGATCAAACCTCCAGGCACCTTCCTGCCAGTAAGGCTAGGGCAACCCTGCCCTGCTTTCCCCAGAAGCCCAGGGCATTGAAAGCCAAACTGCTCCTGCCTCGGGCCGGGGGGGGGCTGTAGGGCATGCGCAGGCGCCCGCTCTCAGCAGCACCTTCAGCAAAGGGGGCCGTCTGCCAAAGCACTCTGCGTGGGGGAATGGCCAGGATGAGACATCTCCCTGAGGGCTGGCCCAGCCTGGAGCTCAGCTTGGGCTGTGCTCCTGCTTCCTTGAGCCTGGCGGCCTTTGCCGTGGGGAGGGCCCGCTCCAGCTGCTGCCTCCTAGTCCACACAGCCTGAGCCAGACAGAGGCGCGCCTGCGCTGGCACCCACCAAACCGCGCAGCGCTCCCCTCGCCGTGGGCACGGAGAGCCCCGTCCGCTCCTCCTCGCCCCTGGGCATGCCTGCCGGGCACCAGCGCAAACACCCCCAGCTCCACGTGCACGAGCCCACCGGCCTCACGGCTCCCTCGAGTATCAGCCCGGCATAGACGTCCGTCTAATATCCATGGCCGGACCGGGGCCTCTTCGCCAGGCTCCGGCACAGACCCTGGGTCTCTCCAGCTGCGCGTCTCCCCCGGGCAGAAGCTAGTCCAGCTCGACAGCTGCTAGCGAACGTCACGCAGAGCGTTGAGGTTCCCTAGGGAAACGCACCGCCACCTCCAGTCTCCCCAGGCTGTGGCACCCGGCCCTGCGGCCCCCTGTGCCACAGCCCCTTCTCCGGCTGCTGGCATGGACACCTCTCAGCGCACCCTCCCACACACAGAGCAGAGACTGAGCTTGCACAGAAATGAGTAGCAAATCTGGCTTTCCTGAGAAGATGGGGCAGACTGCGGCAATGAGGCGCAGGCAGACAAGCGCATGGACCAGCCACTGGCCGGCACCCCGCCAGACGGGCGTACTCGGCTCCTCTCCATTTCTCCACTCCTGTCCTTCCCCCCATCTGCCTCCATCCCTCCCGTCTTCCATCTTGCAGGCACATGTGAAAAATGAAACACCGGGACTTAGGAGGGTGCCGAGCAGCCTCACAGAGGGCCATTGCTAGCCACTGCTCTCTGCTGCTTCTTTTGCTCCTGCGAAAGAAGGAAAAGATCCTCCCCTCACCTCTCGTTGTGCCACCAGCGCAAGCAGCAGCCCCAGCCCTTGTGGCTTGGCAGCTCGCCTCTGCACCGGCTCTGCCCAGGTGCTGCCCAGGCACAGGCGCAGGAGCGAGAGCGAGGGCCTCTCCCCAGGGCAGCCCGGCACCAGCACAGGACCAAGTTCAGCTGCCGCAGAGACGTGCAGCGGCTGCTGCCTCCGGACCTCCCCAGGAGCCTGAAAAGCCTTTGGCGCAACGAGAACTAGATGGGCTCTCACACACACGCGCGCGTGCGCGCACACACACGCACACACACACAAACACCCCTTGATGAGAGAAGGCTCGTTTCTAGGAAGCCAAGTTGAAGAAGAAGAGCAAGTCTGTTTGAAGAAAGCCACAAGGAGGAGCTGGCAGAGAGAGAGCTGCTATTACCTCCGCACTAGGCTCCAAGTGTTTCAGGGCTGCAAGCTCTCATGCCTCAGACTTCTCTCAGAAGCTAGAGTTTGTCCCGGGGAATTGGGGCAGGTTCATTTCTCGCCCTGTGCAAAACTGCCCTGCGCCCGCGAGACAGATAAACTCAGGACGCAGCATCTCCGTTACTCCCTTTACTTGAGACTGCATTCCTCCAAGAGCAGCTTTGCTCTGCTAAGCCGCCTCACAGGGGGCAGCCTGCTGGCAGAGGATGGGCCACATCCGCTCTTCCGGCTGCTGTGCCTGGGCCGGAAAGTCCTTGCCGGGGGCTTCCCCCGTGCTGTGGGCCCACTCGGGTTTCAGCTCGGAGGGCCGTGGTCTGGGGAGGGCGGAGAGGGTGCACAGCACAGAACCTTCCCGAGCCAGAGAGCCAGAAGAGCAGAGCGTGCCTCTGCAGGCGGGACCAGGCACGGCTGCCCTCTCCTCTCGCGGAGCAGCCTTCTCCCAAGGCACAGGGACAGCAGCGCTCGCAGCAGCCCCTTTAATCTCCCGCCACGCCCGGAGCCACGCTGGAGGTGCGGCTGTACGTGGGGTCAGAGAAAAGCTTCTCCTCCGCTTCCGCATCTTCCACCTTCCTCTCCTTGGCTGGTCTCGGGAGCCCGCCTTCCTTCATGTGCCGGTGGCACAGGTGCCTCAGGTGCTTGACCGTCAAGGCGGTGTTTGCCTCCAGCCGGCAGAGCACCTCGTAGCTGTCGCAGGGGCTCCCGCCCCAGCAGGCGGTGCCTGCAGGAGCTGCGGGTGCCTGGCCCATCTCCTGGGAATGACAGGGCAGGGGCACGATGAAACGGGCAGGGGCCTGCGGGGCTCAGAGCTCTCCGGCGGGGCTTGGCCTCGTCTCCAGAAACTCAAGCCTCCCGGCGCTGCTCCAGGCAGCAGGTTGCGCTAAGAAGCCCTCAGGCAGCACGTGTGTGTTTTCCGCCGGGCAGGTCGAACCCCGCTGGCGCACTATGTCCCCATTTCTCCCTCTGAGGCTGCCACCAACCTCTGCCACCTGGGGGTAGGAAGAGGCCAGGGCAAGAGGCAGCGGATGTGCCGCGTCCTGCCAAGGCTTTCTCGGCCAGCCGTTTTTTTTTCTCCCTCGTTCCAAGCAGCCCTGGCCCCAGGCCTTTGCGGTCCCCCGCTCCCAGCACCCTGGCAACCGTCCCGCCTGCGTCGCCTCCAGCACTCACCTGTCTCCGGCGTCTCATGGCTTTACGCCCAAGCCAGCGTGCAAGCAAAAGGGCGCCGAGCAGGCCCAGGGCTTGGCTACAGAGAGAGAGCACCTGCAGCGTCACCTGGGTCATCTCCAGCTGGGCACAGGAGGGCCAGAGCTGGTCCAGGGGGTAGGGCAGGCAGGAGCGCTGATGCGCCGTGCCTGTGCCCAGTTGCTCCAGCTCCTCGGGGAGAACTTCCCACCCGACTCGGGCCCAGCTGGGGCGGCCGCAAAGGCCCAGGCCGCCGGGGAGCAATGAGGCTGTGACCAGAGCAAGGGCCACAGAGAGAGGCGGGCAGAGCATGGTCCCGGTGCCTGCCGAGGACAAATCTCTGCAAGCGCTGGCCGTCACCCTCAAGCGAGCTCGGCCAGTGACCGCCGACACTGAGAGGTTGCCCCGAGCATCGGCGCAGTGCGGGCTGGATGAGGTCATCAGTCCCAGGTGGCTGTCACCAAAGGCCCTGTGAGGTCACAAGGCCTTTCCGCGGCACCCAGCAGACAGGGAAGGCGGAGGTAGCGCCAAGGAGGGCCCGGGGAGGTGGCTTTCTAACGCTGCCGCGCTCTCTGCTGTCCCCGCTGGGGCTCTGTGTCCGCGCCGGCAGAGCGGGCCCGAGCCCCACGTGCTTTGGGCCCTGCTCCAGAATCCTCAGTGAGGAGGAGCTGGGCCAGCGCGCGGCATTGCCCGGAAGCGCTCGGTGCTGTCAGCCCCAGGGGCAGCTGGGCAGGCGCGGCATTTCCGTCAGCACCGCTGGGTACTTTGATGCTTTACGGAGAGGCGCGGGAGCAGGGCGCCAGCCCAGCCGGAGTCTCCAAAGGGGGCCCCAGCTGGCTGCCGGAGGGGTGGGCAAGAAGCACCGCACCGCTTACCCCACAGCAAGAAGGGCCTCGGAGAACAAACGGCATATTCCACTCACTGTAGCAACTGCAGCGATCAAACCTCCAGGCACCTTCCTGCCAGTAAGGCTAGGGCAACCCTGCCCTGCTTTCCCCAGAAGCCCAGGGCATTGAAAGCCAAACTGCTCCTGCCTCGGGCCGGGGGGGGGCTGTAGGGCATGCGCAGGCGCCCGCTCTCAGCAGCACCTTCAGCAAAGGGGGCCGTCTGCCAAAGCACTCTGCGTGGGGGAATGGCCAGGATGAGACATCTCCCTGAGGGCTGGCCCAGCCTGGAGCTCAGCTTGGGCTGTGCTCCTGCTTCCTTGAGCCTGGCGGCCTTTGCCGTGGGGAGGGCCCGCTCCAGCTGCTGCCTCCTAGTCCACACAGCCTGAGCCAGACAGAGGCGCGCCTGCGCTGGCACCCACCAAACCGCGCAGCGCTCCCCTCGCCGTGGGCACGGAGAGCCCCGTCCGCTCCTCCTCGCCCCTGGGCATGCCTGCCGGGCACCAGCGCAAACACCCCCAGCTCCACGTGCACGAGCCCACCGGCCTCACGGCTCCCTCGAGTATCAGCCCGGCATAGACGTCCGTCTAATATCCATGGCCGGACCGGGGCCTCTTTGCCAGGCTCCGGCACAGACCCTGGGTCTCTCCAGCTGCGCGTCTCCCCCGGGCAGAAGCTAGTCCAGCTCGACAGCTGCTAGCGAACGTCACGCAGAGCGTTGAGGTTCCCTAGGGAAACGCACCGCCACCTCCAGTCTCCCCAGGCTGTGGCACCCGGCCCTGCGGCCCCCTGTGCCACAGCCCCTTCTCCGGCTGCTGGCATGGACACCTCTCAGCGCACCCTCCCACACACAGAGCAGAGACTGAGCTTGCACAGAAATGAGTAGCAAATCCGGCTTTCCTGAGAAGATGGGGCAGACTGCGGCAATGAGGCGCAGGCAGACAAGCGCATGGACCAGCCACTGGCCGGCACCCCGCCAGACGGGCGTACTCGGCTCCTCTCCATTTCTCCACTCCTGTCCTTCCCCCCATCTGCCTCCATCCCTCCCGTCTTCCATCTTGCAGGCACATGTGAAAAATGAAACACCGGGACTTAGGAGGGTGCCGAGCAGCCTCACAGAGGGCCATTGCTAGCCACTGCTCTCTGCTGCTTCTTTTGCTCCTGCGAAAGAAGGAAAAGATCCTCCCCTCACCTCTCGTTGTGCCACCAGCGCAAGCAGCAGCCCCAGCCCTTGTGGCTTGGCAGCTCGCCTCTGCACCGGCTCTGCCCAGGTGCTGCCCAGGCACAGGCGCAGGAGCGAGAGCGAGGGCCTCTCCCCAGGGCAGCCCGGCACCAGCACAGGACCAAGTTCAGCTGCCGCAGAGACGTGCAGCGGCTGCTGCCTCCGGACCTCCCCAGGAGCCTGAAAAGCCTTTGGCGCAACGAGAACTAGATGGGCTCTCACACACACGCGCGCGTGCGCGCACACACACGCACACACACACAAACACCCCTTGATGAGAGAAGGCTCGTTTCTAGGAAGCCAAGTTGAAGAAGAAGAGCAAGTCTGTTTGAAGAAAGCCACAAGGAGGAGCTGGCAGAGAGAGAGCTGCTATTACCTCCGCACTAGGCTCCAAGTGTTTCAGGGCTGCAAGCTCTCATGCCTCAGACTTCTCTCAGAAGCTAGAGTTTGTCCCGGGGAATTGGGGCAGGTTCATTTCTCGCCCTGTGCAAAACTGCCCTGCGCCCGCGAGACAGATAAACTCAGGACGCAGCATCTCCGTTACTCCCTTTACTTGAGACTGCATTCCTCCAAGAGCAGCTTTGCTCTGCTAAGCCGCCTCACAGGGGGCAGCCTGCTGGCAGAGGATGGGCCACATCCGCTCTTCCGGCTGCTGTGCCTGGGCCGGAAAGTCCTTGCCGGGGGCTTCCCCCGTGCTGTGGGCCCACTCGGGTTTCAGCTCGGAGGGCCGTGGTCTGGGGAGGGCGGAGAGGGTGCACAGCACAGAACCTTCCCGAGCCAGAGAGCCAGAAGAGCAGAGCGTGCCTCTGCAGGCGGGACCAGGCACGGCTGCCCTCTCCTCTCGCGGAGCAGCCTTCTCCCAAGGCACAGGGACAGCAGCGCTCGCAGCAGCCCCTTTAATCTCCCGCCACGCCCGGAGCCACGCTGGAGGTGCGGCTGTACGTGGGGTCAGAGAAAAGCTTCTCCTCCGCTTCCGCATCTTCCACCTTCCTCTCCTTGGCTGGTCTCGGGAGCCCGCCTTCCTTCATGTGCCGGTGGCACAGGTGCCTCAGGTGCTTGACCGTCAAGGCGGTGTTTGCCTCCAGCCGGCAGAGCACCTCGTAGCTGTCGCAGGGGCTCCCGCCCCAGCAGGCGGTGCCTGCAGGAGCTGCGGGTGCCTGGCCCATCTCCTGGGAATGACAGGGCAGGGGCACGATGAAACGGGCAGGGGCCTGCGGGGCTCAGAGCTCTCCGGCGGGGCTTGGCCTCGTCTCCAGAAACTCAAGCCTCCCGGCGCTGCTCCAGGCAGCAGGTTGCGCTAAGAAGCCCTCAGGCAGCACGTGTGTGTTTTCCGCCGGGCAGGTCGAACCCCGCTGGCGCACTATGTCCCCATTTCTCCCTCTGAGGCTGCCACCAACCTCTGCCACCTGGGGGTAGGAAGAGGCCAGGGCAAGAGGCAGCGGATGTGCCGCGTCCTGCCAAGGCTTTCTCGGCCAGCCGTTTTTTTTTCTCCCTCGTTCCAAGCAGCCCTGGCCCCAGGCCTTTGCGGTCCCCCGCTCCCAGCACCCTGGCAACCGTCCCGCCTGCGTCGCCTCCAGCACTCACCTGTCTCCGGCGTCTCATGGCTTTACGCCCAAGCCAGCGTGCAAGCAAAAGGGCGCCGAGCAGGCCCAGGGCTTGGCTGCAGAGAGAGAGCACCTGCAGCGTCACCTGGGTCATCTCCAGCTGGGCACAGGAGGGCCAGAGCTGGTCCAGGGGGTAGGGCAGGCAGGAGCGCTGATGCGCCGTGCCTGTGCCCAGTTGCTCCAGCTCCTCGGGGAGAACTTCCCACCCGACTCGGGCCCAGCTGGGGCGGCCGCAAAGGCCCAGGCCGCCGGGGAGCAATGAGGCTGTGACCAGAGCAAGGGCCACAGAGAGAGGCGGGCAGAGCATGGTCCCGGTGCCTGCCGAGGACAAATCTCTGCAAGCGCTGGCCGTCACCCTCAAGCGAGCTCGGCCAGTGACCGCCGACACTGAGAGGTTGCCCCGAGCATCGGCGCAGTGCGGGCTGGATGAGGTCATCAGTCCCAGGTGGCTGTCACCAAAGGCCCTGTGAGGTCACAAGGCCTTTCCGCGGCACCCAGCAGACAGGGAAGGCGGAGGTAGCGCCAAGGAGGGCCCGGGGAGGTGGCTTTCTAACGCTGCCGCGCTCTCTGCTGTCCCCGCTGGGGCTCTGTGTCCGCGCCGGCAGAGCGGGCCCGAGCCCCACGTGCTTTGGGCCCTGCTCCAGAATCCTCAGTGAGGAGGAGCTGGGCCAGCGCGCGGCATTGCCCGGAAGCGCTCGGTGCTGTCAGCCCCAGGGGCAGCTGGGCAGGCGCGGCATTTCCGTCAGCACCGCTGGGTACTTTGATGCTTTACGGAGAGGCGCGGGAGCAGGGCGCCAGCCCAGCCGGAGTCTCCAAAGGGGGCCCCAGCTGGCTGCCGGAGGGGTGGGCAAGAAGCACCGCACCGCTTACCCCACAGCAAGAAGGGCCTCGGAGAACAAACGGCATATTCCACTCACTGTAGCAACTGCAGCGATCAAACCTCCAGGCACCTTCCTGCCAGTAAGGCTAGGGCAACCCTGCCCTGCTTTCCCCAGAAGCCCAGGGCATTGAAAGCCAAACTGCTCCTGCCTCGGGCCGGGGGGGGGCTGTAGGGCATGCGCAGGCGCCCGCTCTCAGCAGCACCTTCAGCAAAGGGGGCCGTCTGCCAAAGCACTCTGCGTGGGGGAATGGCCAGGATGAGACATCTCCCTGAGGGCTGGCCCAGCCTGGAGCTCAGCTTGGGCTGTGCTCCTGCTTCCTTGAGCCTGGCGGCCTTTGCCGTGGGGAGGGCCCGCTCCAGCTGCTGCCTCCTAGTCCACACAGCCTGAGCCAGACAGAGGCGCGCCTGCGCTGGCACCCACCAAACCGCGCAGCGCTCCCCTCGCCGTGGGCACGGAGAGCCCCGTCCGCTCCTCCTCGCCCCTGGGCATGCCTGCCGGGCACCAGCGCAAACACCCCCAGCTCCACGTGCACGAGCCCACCGGCCTCACGGCTCCCTCGAGTATCAGCCGGCATAGACGTCCGTCTAATATCCATGGCCGGACCGGGGCCTCTTTGCCAGGCTCCGGCACAGACCCTGGGTCTCTCCAGCTGCGCGTCTCCCCCGGGCAGAAGCTAGTCCAGCTCGACAGCTGCTAGCGAACGTCACGCAGAGCGTTGAGGTTCCCTAGGGAAACGCACCGCCACCTCCAGTCTCCCCAGGCTGTGGCACCCGGCCCTGCGGCCCCCTGTGCCACAGCCCCTTCTCCGGCTGCTGGCATGGACACCTCTCAGCGCACCCTCCCACACACAGAGCAGAGACTGAGCTTGCACAGAAATGAGTAGCAAATCCGGCTTTCCTGAGAAGATGGGGCAGACTGCGGCAATGAGGCGCAGGCAGACAAGCGCATGGACCAGCCACTGGCCGGCACCCCGCCAGACGGGCGTACTCGGCTCCTCTCCATTTCTCCACTCCTGTCCTTCCCCCCATCTGCCTCCATCCCTCCCGTCTTCCATCTTGCAGGCACATGTGAAAAATGAAACACCGGGACTTAGGAGGGTGCCGAGCAGCCTCACAGAGGGCCACTGCTAGCCACTGCTCTCTGCTGCTTCTTTTGCTCCTGCGAAAGAAGGAAAAGATCCTCCCCTCACCTCTCGTTGTGCCACCAGCGCAAGCAGCAGCCCCAGCCCTTGTGGCTTGGCAGCTCGCCTCTGCACCGGCTCTGCCCAGGTGCTGCCCAGGCACAGGCGCAGGAGCGAGAGCGAGGGCCTCTCCCCAGGGCAGCCCGGCACCAGCACAGGACCAAGTTCAGCTGCCGCAGAGACGTGCAGCGGCTGCTGCCTCCGGACCTCCCCAGGAGCCTGAAAAGCCTTTGGCGCAACGAGAACTAGATGGGCTCTCACACACACGCGCGCGTGCGCGCACACACACGCACACACACACAAACACCCCTTGATGAGAGAAGGCTCGTTTCTAGGAAGCCAAGTTGAAGAAGAAGAGCAAGTCTGTTTGAAGAAAGCCACAAGGAGGAGCTGGCAGAGAGAGAGCTGCTATTACCTCCGCACTAGGCTCCAAGTGTTTCAGGGCTGCAAGCTCTCATGCCTCAGACTTCTCTCAGAAGCTAGAGTTTGTCCCGGGGAATTGGGGCAGGTTCATTTCTCGCCCTGTGCAAAACTGCCCTGCGCCCGCGAGACAGATAAACTCAGGACGCAGCATCTCCGTTACTCCCTTTACTTGAGACTGCATTCCTCCAAGAGCAGCTTTGCTCTGCTAAGCCGCCTCACAGGGGGCAGCCTGCTGGCAGAGGATGGGCCACATCCGCTCTTCCGGCTGCTGTGCCTGGGCCGGAAAGTCCTTGCCGGGGGCTTCCCCCGTGCTGTGGGCCCACTCGGGTTTCAGCTCGGAGGGCCGTGGTCTGGGGAGGGCGGAGAGGGTGCACAGCACAGAACCTTCCCGAGCCAGAGAGCCAGAAGAGCAGAGCGTGCCTCTGCAGGCGGGACCAGGCACGGCTGCCCTCTCCTCTCGCGGAGCAGCCTTCTCCCAAGGCACAGGGACAGCAGCGCTCGCAGCAGCCCCTTTAATCTCCCGCCACGCCCGGAGCCACGCTGGAGGTGCGGCTGTACGTGGGGTCAGAGAAAAGCTTCTCCTCCGCTTCCGCATCTTCCACCTTCCTCTCCTTGGCTGGTCTCGGGAGCCCGCCTTCCTTCATGTGCCGGTGGCACAGGTGCCTCAGGTGCTTGACCGTCAAGGCGGTGTTTGCCTCCAGCCGGCAGAGCACCTCGTAGCTGTCGCAGGGGCTCCCGCCCCAGCAGGCGGTGCCTGCAGGAGCTGCGGGTGCCTGGCCCATCTCCTGGGAATGACAGGGCAGGGGCACGATGAAACGGGCAGGGGCCTGCGGGGCTCAGAGCTCTCCGGCGGGGCTTGGCCTCGTCTCCAGAAACTCAAGCCTCCCGGCGCTGCTCCAGGCAGCAGGTTGCGCTAAGAAGCCCTCAGGCAGCACGTGTGTGTTTTCCGCCGGGCAGGTCGAACCCCGCTGGCGCACTATGTCCCCATTTCTCCCTCTGAGGCTGCCACCAACCTCTGCCACCTGGGGGTAGGAAGAGGCCAGGGCAAGAGGCAGCGGATGTGCCGCGTCCTGCCAAGGCTTTCTCGGCCAGCCGTTTTTTTTTCTCCCTCGTTCCAAGCAGCCCTGGCCCCAGGCCTTTGCGGTCCCCCGCTCCCAGCACCCTGGCAACCGTCCCGCCTGCGTCGCCTCCAGCACTCACCTGTCTCCGGCGTCTCATGGCTTTACGCCCAAGCCAGCGTGCAAGCAAAAGGGCGCCGAGCAGGCCCAGGGCTTGGCTGCAGAGAGAGAGCACCTGCAGCGTCACCTGGGTCATCTCCAGCTGGGCACAGGAGGGCCAGAGCTGGTCCAGGGGGTAGGGCAGGCAGGAGCGCTGATGCGCCGTGCCTGTGCCCAGTTGCTCCAGCTCCTCGGGGAGAACTTCCCACCCGACTCGGGCCCAGCTGGGGCGGCCGCAAAGGCCCAGGCTGCCGGGGAGCAATGAGGCTGTGACCAGAGCAAGGGCCACAGAGAGAGGCGGGCAGAGCATGGTCCCGGTGCCTGCCGAGGACAAATCTCTGCAAGCGCTGGCCGTCACCCTCAAGCGAGCTCGGCCAGTGACCGCCGACACTGAGAGGTTGCCCCGAGCATCGGCGCAGTGCGGGCTGGATGAGGTCATCAGTCCCAGGTGGCTGTCACCAAAGGCCCTGTGAGGTCACAAGGCCTTTCCGCGGCACCCAGCAGACAGGGAAGGCGGAGGTAGCGCCAAGGAGGGCCCGGGGAGGTGGCTTTCTAACGCTGCCGCGCTCTCTGCTGTCCCCGCTGGGGCTCTGTGTCCGCGCCGGCAGAGCGGGCCCGAGCCCCACGTGCTTTGGGCCCTGCTCCAGAATCCTCAGTGAGGAGGAGCTGGGCCAGCGCGCGGCATTGCCCGGAAGCGCTCGGTGCTGTCAGCCCCAGGGGCAGCTGGGCAGGCGCGGCATTTCCGTCAGCACCGCTGGGTACTTTGATGCTTTACGGAGAGGCGCGGGAGCAGGGCGCCAGCCCAGCCGGAGTCTCCAAAGGGGGCCCCAGCTGGCTGCCGGAGGGGTGGGCAAGAAGCACCGCACCGCTTACCCCACAGCAAGAAGGGCCTCGGAGAACAAACGGCATATTCCACTCACTGTAGCAACTGCAGCGATCAAACCTCCAGGCACCTTCCTGCCAGTAAGGCTAGGGCAACCCTGCCCTGCTTTCCCCAGAAGCCCAGGGCATTGAAAGCCAAACTGCTCCTGCCTCGGGCCGGGGGGGGGCTGTAGGGCATGCGCAGGCGCCCGCTCTCAGCAGCACCTTCAGCAAAGGGGGCCGTCTGCCAAAGCACTCTGCGTGGGGGAATGGCCAGGATGAGACATCTCCCTGAGGGCTGGCCCAGCCTGGAGCTCAGCTTGGGCTGTGCTCCTGCTTCCTTGAGCCTGGCGGCCTTTGCCGTGGGGAGGGCCCGCTCCAGCTGCTGCCTCCTAGTCCACACAGCCTGAGCCAGACAGAGGCGCGCCTGCGCTGGCACCCACCAAACCGCGCAGCGCTCCCCTCGCCGTGGGCACGGAGAGCCCCGTCCGCTCCTCCTCGCCCCTGGGCATGCCTGCCGGGCACCAGCGCAAACACCCCCAGCTCCACGTGCACGAGCCCACCGGCCTCACGGCTCCCTCGAGTATCAGCCGGCATAGACGTCCGTCTAATATCCATGGCCGGACCGGGGCCTCTTTGCCAGGCTCCGGCACAGACCCTGGGTCTCTCCAGCTGCGCGTCTCCCCCGGGCAGAAGCTAGTCCAGCTCGACAGCTGCTAGCGAACGTCACGCAGAGCGTTGAGGTTCCCTAGGGAAACGCACCGCCACCTCCAGTCTCCCCAGGCTGTGGCACCCGGCCCTGCGGCCCCCTGTGCCACAGCCCCTTCTCCGGCTGCTGGCATGGACACCTCTCAGCGCACCCTCCCACACACAGAGCAGAGACTGAGCTTGCACAGAAATGAGTAGCAAATCCGGCTTTCCTGAGAAGATGGGGCAGACTGCGGCAATGAGGCGCAGGCAGACAAGCGCATGGACCAGCCACTGGCCGGCACCCCGCCAGACGGGCGTACTCGGCTCCTCTCCATTTCTCCACTCCTGTCCTTCCCCCCATCTGCCTCCATCCCTCCCGTCTTCCATCTTGCAGGCACATGTGAAAAATGAAACACCGGGACTTAGGAGGGTGCCGAGCAGCCTCACAGAGGGCCACTGCTAGCCACTGCTCTCTGCTGCTTCTTTTGCTCCTGCGAAAGAAGGAAAAGATCCTCCCCTCACCTCTCGTTGTGCCACCAGCGCAAGCAGCAGCCCCAGCCCTTGTGGCTTGGCAGCTCGCCTCTGCACCGGCTCTGCCCAGGTGCTGCCCAGGCACAGGCGCAGGAGCGAGAGCGAGGGCCTCTCCCCAGGGCAGCCCGGCACCAGCACAGGACCAAGTTCAGCTGCCGCAGAGACGTGCAGCGGCTGCTGCCTCCGGACCTCCCCAGGAGCCTGAAAAGCCTTTGGCGCAACGAGAACTAGATGGGCTCTCACACACACGCGCGCGTGCGCGCACACACACGCACACACACACAAACACCCCTTGATGAGAGAAGG
The DNA here is from genome assembly GCF_036417845.1 of Apteryx mantelli. Lineage (NCBI taxonomy): Eukaryota > Metazoa > Chordata > Aves > Apterygiformes > Apterygidae > Apteryx > Apteryx mantelli. The sequence goes on from NW_027118462.1 coordinate 442,537, forward strand.
CTCGTTTCTAGGAAGCCAAGTTGAAGAAGAAGAGCAAGTCTGTTTGAAGAAAGCCACAAGGAGGAGCTGGCAGAGAGAGAGCTGCTATTACCTCCGCACTAGGCTCCAAGTGTTTCAGGGCTGCAAGCTCTCATGCCTCAGACTTCTCTCAGAAGCTAGAGTTTGTCCCGGGGAATTGGGGCAGGTTCATTTCTCGCCCTGTGCAAAACTGCCCTGCGCCCGCGAGACAGATAAACTCAGGACGCAGCATCTCCGTTACTCCCTTTACTTGAGACTGCATTCCTCCAAGAGCAGCTTTGCTCTGCTAAGCCGCCTCACAGGGGGCAGCCTGCTGGCAGAGGATGGGCCACATCCGCTCTTCCGGCTGCTGTGCCTGGGCCGGAAAGTCCTTGCCGGGGGCTTCCCCCGTGCTGTGGGCCCACTCGGGTTTCAGCTCGGAGGGCCGTGGTCTGGGGAGGGCGGAGAGGGTGCACAGCACAGAACCTTCCCGAGCCAGAGAGCCAGAAGAGCAGAGCGTGCCTCTGCAGGCGGGACCAGGCACGGCTGCCCTCTCCTCTCGCGGAGCAGCCTTCTCCCAAGGCACAGGGACAGCAGCGCTCGCAGCAGCCCCTTTAATCTCCCGCCACGCCCGGAGCCACGCTGGAGGTGCGGCTGTACGTGGGGTCAGAGAAAAGCTTCTCCTCCGCTTCCGCATCTTCCACCTTCCTCTCCTTGGCTGGTCTCGGGAGCCCGCCTTCCTTCATGTGCCGGTGGCACAGGTGCCTCAGGTGCTTGACCGTCAAGGCGGTGTTTGCCTCCAGCCGGCAGAGCACCTCGTAGCTGTCGCAGGGGCTCCCGCCCCAGCAGGCGGTGCCTGCAGGAGCTGCGGGTGCCTGGCCCATCTCCTGGGAATGACAGGGCAGGGGCACGATGAAACGGGCAGGGGCCTGCGGGGCTCAGAGCTCTCCGGCGGGGCTTGGCCTCGTCTCCAGAAACTCAAGCCTCCCGGCGCTGCTCCAGGCAGCAGGTTGCGCTAAGAAGCCCTCAGGCAGCACGTGTGTGTTTTCCGCCGGGCAGGTCGAACCCCGCTGGCGCACTATGTCCCCATTTCTCCCTCTGAGGCTGCCACCAACCTCTGCCACCTGGGGGTAGGAAGAGGCCAGGGCAAGAGGCAGCGGATGTGCCGCGTCCTGCCAAGGCTTTCTCGGCCAGCCGTTTTTTTTTCTCCCTCGTTCCAAGCAGCCCTGGCCCCAGGCCTTTGCGGTCCCCCGCTCCCAGCACCCTGGCAACCGTCCCGCCTGCGTCGCCTCCAGCACTCACCTGTCTCCGGCGTCTCATGGCTTTACGCCCAAGCCAGCGTGCAAGCAAAAGGGCGCCGAGCAGGCCCAGGGCTTGGCTGCAGAGAGAGAGCACCTGCAGCGTCACCTGGGTCATCTCCAGCTGGGCACAGGAGGGCCAGAGCTGGTCCAGGGGGTAGGGCAGGCAGGAGCGCTGATGCGCCGTGCCTGTGCCCAGTTGCTCCAGCTCCTCGGGGAGAACTTCCCACCCGACTCGGGCCCAGCTGGGGCGGCCGCAAAGGCCCAGGCCGCCGGGGAGCAATGAGGCTGTGACCAGAGCAAGGGCCACAGAGAGAGGCGGGCAGAGCATGGTCCCGGTGCCTGCCGAGGACAAATCTCTGCAAGCGCTGGCCGTCACCCTCAAGCGAGCTCGGCCAGTGACCGCCGACACTGAGAGGTTGCCCCGAGCATCGGCGCAGTGCGGGCTGGATGAGGTCATCAGTCCCAGGTGGCTGTCACCAAAGGCCCTGTGAGGTCACAAGGCCTTTCCGCGGCACCCAGCAGACAGGGAAGGCGGAGGTAGCGCCAAGGAGGGCCCGGGGAGGTGGCTTTCTAACGCTGCCGCGCTCTCTGCTGTCCCCGCTGGGGCTCTGTGTCCGCGCCGGCAGAGCGGGCCCGAGCCCCACGTGCTTTGGGCCCTGCTCCAGAATCCTCAGTGAGGAGGAGCTGGGCCAGCGCGCGGCATTGCCCGGAAGCGCTCGGTGCTGTCAGCCCCAGGGGCAGCTGGGCAGGCGCGGCATTTCCGTCAGCACCGCTGGGTACTTTGATGCTTTACGGAGAGGCGCGGGAGCAGGGCGCCAGCCCAGCCGGAGTCTCCAAAGGGGGCCCCAGCTGGCTGCCGGAGGGGTGGGCAAGAAGCACCGCACCGCTTACCCCACAGCAAGAAGGGCCTCGGAGAACAAACGGCATATTCCACTCACTGTAGCAACTGCAGCGATCAAACCTCCAGGCACCTTCCTGCCAGTAAGGCTAGGGCAACCCTGCCCTGCTTTCCCCAGAAGCCCAGGGCATTGAAAGCCAAACTGCTCCTGCCTCGGGCCGGGGGGGGGCTGTAGGGCATGCGCAGGCGCCCGCTCTCAGCAGCACCTTCAGCAAAGGGGGCCGTCTGCCAAAGCACTCTGCGTGGGGGAATGGCCAGGATGAGACATCTCCCTGAGGGCTGGCCCAGCCTGGAGCTCAGCTTGGGCTGTGCTCCTGCTTCCTTGAGCCTGGCGGCCTTTGCCGTGGGGAGGGCCCGCTCCAGCTGCTGCCTCCTAGTCCACACAGCCTGAGCCAGACAGAGGCGCGCCTGCGCTGGCACCCACCAAACCGCGCAGCGCTCCCCTCGCCGTGGGCACGGAGAGCCCCGTCCGCTCCTCCTCGCCCCTGGGCATGCCTGCCGGGCACCAGCGCAAACACCCCCAGCTCCACGTGCACGAGCCCACCGGCCTCACGGCTCCCTCGAGTATCAGCCGGCATAGACGTCCGTCTAATATCCATGGCCGGACCGGGGCCTCTTTGCCAGGCTCCGGCACAGACCCTGGGTCTCTCCAGCTGCGCGTCTCCCCCGGGCAGAAGCTAGTCCAGCTCGACAGCTGCTAGCGAACGTCACGCAGAGCGTTGAGGTTCCCTAGGGAAACGCACCGCCACCTCCAGTCTCCCCAGGCTGTGGCACCCGGCCCTGCGGCCCCCTGTGCCACAGCCCCTTCTCCGGCTGCTGGCATGGACACCTCTCAGCGCACCCTCCCACACACAGAGCAGAGACTGAGCTTGCACAGAAATGAGTAGCAAATCCGGCTTTCCTGAGAAGATGGGGCAGACTGCGGCAATGAGGCGCAGGCAGACAAGCGCATGGACCAGCCACTGGCCGGCACCCCGCCAGACGGGCGTACTCGGCTCCTCTCCATTTCTCCACTCCTGTCCTTCCCCCCATCTGCCTCCATCCCTCCCGTCTTCCATCTTGCAGGCACATGTGAAAAATGAAACACCGGGACTTAGGAGGGTGCCGAGCAGCCTCACAGAGGGCCACTGCTAGCCACTGCTCTCTGCTGCTTCTTTTGCTCCTGCGAAAGAAGGAAAAGATCCTCCCCTCACCTCTCGTTGTGCCACCAGCGCAAGCAGCAGCCCCAGCCCTTGTGGCTTGGCAGCTCGCCTCTGCACCGGCTCTGCCCAGGTGCTGCCCAGGCACAGGCGCAGGAGCGAGAGCGAGGGCCTCTCCCCAGGGCAGCCCGGCACCAGCACAGGACCAAGTTCAGCTGCCGCAGAGACGTGCAGCGGCTGCTGCCTCCGGACCTCCCCAGGAGCCTGAAAAGCCTTTGGCGCAACGAGAACTAGATGGGCTCTCACACACACGCGCGCGTGCGCGCACACACACGCACACACACACAAACACCCCTTGATGAGAGAAGGCTCGTTTCTAGGAAGCCAAGTTGAAGAAGAAGAGCAAGTCTGTTTGAAGAAAGCCACAAGGAGGAGCTGGCAGAGAGAGAGCTGCTATTACCTCCGCACTAGGCTCCAAGTGTTTCAGGGCTGCAAGCTCTCATGCCTCAGACTTCTCTCAGAAGCTAGAGTTTGTCCCGGGGAATTGGGGCAGGTTCATTTCTCGCCCTGTGCAAAACTGCCCTGCGCCCGCGAGACAGATAAACTCAGGACGCAGCATCTCCGTTACTCCCTTTACTTGAGACTGCATTCCTCCAAGAGCAGCTTTGCTCTGCTAAGCCGCCTCACAGGGGGCAGCCTGCTGGCAGAGGATGGGCCACATCCGCTCTTCCGGCTGCTGTGCCTGGGCCGGAAAGTCCTTGCCGGGGGCTTCCCCCGTGCTGTGGGCCCACTCGGGTTTCAGCTCGGAGGGCCGTGGTCTGGGGAGGGCGGAGAGGGTGCACAGCACAGAACCTTCCCGAGCCAGAGAGCCAGAAGAGCAGAGCGTGCCTCTGCAGGCGGGACCAGGCACGGCTGCCCTCTCCTCTCGCGGAGCAGCCTTCTCCCAAGGCACAGGGACAGCAGCGCTCGCAGCAGCCCCTTTAATCTCCCGCCACGCCCGGAGCCACGCTGGAGGTGCGGCTGTACGTGGGGTCAGAGAAAAGCTTCTCCTCCGCTTCCGCATCTTCCACCTTCCTCTCCTTGGCTGGTCTCGGGAGCCCGCCTTCCTTCATGTGCCGGTGGCACAGGTGCCTCAGGTGCTTGACCGTCAAGGCGGTGTTTGCCTCCAGCCGGCAGAGCACCTCGTAGCTGTCGCAGGGGCTCCCGCCCCAGCAGGCGGTGCCTGCAGGAGCTGCGGGTGCCTGGCCCATCTCCTGGGAATGACAGGGCAGGGGCACGATGAAACGGGCAGGGGCCTGCGGGGCTCAGAGCTCTCCGGCGGGGCTTGGCCTCGTCTCCAGAAACTCAAGCCTCCCGGCGCTGCTCCAGGCAGCAGGTTGCGCTAAGAAGCCCTCAGGCAGCACGTGTGTGTTTTCCGCCGGGCAGGTCGAACCCCGCTGGCGCACTATGTCCCCATTTCTCCCTCTGAGGCTGCCACCAACCTCTGCCACCTGGGGGTAGGAAGAGGCCAGGGCAAGAGGCAGCGGATGTGCCGCGTCCTGCCAAGGCTTTCTCGGCCAGCCGTTTTTTTTTCTCCCTCGTTCCAAGCAGCCCTGGCCCCAGGCCTTTGCGGTCCCCCGCTCCCAGCACCCTGGCAACCGTCCCGCCTGCGTCGCCTCCAGCACTCACCTGTCTCCGGCGTCTCATGGCTTTACGCCCAAGCCAGCGTGCAAGCAAAAGGGCGCCGAGCAGGCCCAGGGCTTGGCTGCAGAGAGAGAGCACCTGCAGCGTCACCTGGGTCATCTCCAGCTGGGCACAGGAGGGCCAGAGCTGGTCCAGGGGGTAGGGCAGGCAGGAGCGCTGATGCGCCGTGCCTGTGCCCAGTTGCTCCAGCTCCTCGGGGAGAACTTCCCACCCGACTCGGGCCCAGCTGGGGCGGCCGCAAAGGCCCAGGCCGCCGGGGAGCAATGAGGCTGTGACCAGAGCAAGGGCCACAGAGAGAGGCGGGCAGAGCATGGTCCCGGTGCCTGCCGAGGACAAATCTCTGCAAGCGCTGGCCGTCACCCTCAAGCGAGCTCGGCCAGTGACCGCCGACACTGAGAGGTTGCCCCGAGCATCGGCGCAGTGCGGGCTGGATGAGGTCATCAGCCCCAGGTGGCTGTCACCAAAGGCCCTGTGAGGTCACAAGGCCTTTCCGCGGCACCCAGCAGACAGGGAAGGCGGAGGTAGCGCCAAGGAGGGCCCGGGGAGGTGGCTTTCTAACGCTGCCGCGCTCTCTGCTGTCCCCGCTGGGGCTCTGTGTCCGCGCCGGCAGAGCGGGCCCGAGCCCCACGTGCTTTGGGCCCTGCTCCAGAATCCTCAGTGAGGAGGAGCTGGGCCAGCGCGCAGCATTGCCCGGAAGCGCTCGGTGCTGTCAGCCCCAGGGGCAGCTGGGCAGGCGCGGCATTTCCGTCAGCACCGCTGGGTACTTTGATGCTTTACGGAGAGGCGCGGGAGCAGGGCGCCAGCCCAGCCGGAGTCTCCAAAGGGGGCCCCAGCTGGCTGCCGGAGGGGTGGGCAAGAAGCACCGCACCGCTTACCCCACAGCAAGAAGGGCCTCGGAGAACAAACAGCATATTCCACTCACTGTAGCAACTGCAGCGATCAAACCTCCAGGCACCTTCCTGCCAGTAAGGCTAGGGCAACCCTGCCCTGCTTTCCCCAGAAGCCCAGGGCATTGAAAGCCAAACTGCTCCTGCCTCGGGCCGGGGGGGGGCTGTAGGGCATGCGCAGGCGCCCGCTCTCAGCAGCACCTTCAGCAAAGGGGGCCGTCTGCCAAAGCACTCTGCGTGGGGGAATGGCCAGGATGAGACATCTCCCTGAGGGCTGGCCCAGCCTGGAGCTCAGCTTGGGCTGTGCTCCTGCTTCCTTGAGCCTGGCGGCCTTTGCCGTGGGGAGGGCCCGCTCCAGCTGCTGCCTCCTAGTCCACACAGCCTGAGCCAGACAGAGGCGCGCCTGCGCTGGCACCCACCAAACCGCGCAGCGCTCCCCTCGCCGTGGGCACGGAGAGCCCCGTCCGCTCCTCCTCGCCCCTGGGCATGCCTGCCGGGCACCAGCGCAAACACCCCCAGCTCCACGTGCACGAGCCCACCGGCCTCACGGCTCCCTCGAGTATCAGCCCGGCATAGACGTCCGTCTAATATCCATGGCCGGACCGGGGCCTCTTTGCCAGGCTCCGGCACAGACCCTGGGTCTCTCCAGCTGCGCGTCTCCCCCGGGCAGAAGCTAGTCCAGCTCGACAGCTGCTAGCGAACGTCACGCAGAGCGTTGAGGTTCCCTAGGGAAACGCACCGCCACCTCCAGTCTCCCCAGGCTGTGGCACCCGGCCCTGCGGCCCCCTGTGCCACAGCCCCTTCTCCGGCTGCTGGCATGGACACCTCTCAGCGCACCCTCCCACACACAGAGGGCCTGGGGAGGTGGACAGAGCACCTCAGAGCTGTCGCAGGGGCTTCCGCCCCAGCAGGGTTTCCCAAGAAAATAATATCTGAGCGGAAAAAATAAATCTCTTTACCTTATATATCCAGACTACTCTCTTAGACATCACTTTACAATGCTGTACTATAAGAGCCCCAGAAGCACCTCCAGGAGTTTGTGCACTGTAAACGGAGCAAGCAGGAGCTCTGGGGGGTGGCTATAGCTAGCACGGAGAGCCCACGGCAGGCCAAGGCACTGACTTCTGCCGCAGCATGCCAGGAGCGTTGCATAGGTGCTACGGATGGCAGGCAGATGTTACGGCCCTGCTGGCCATCCCTACAAAGCAGTCCGCTCAGCACAGCACAGTCGCCGTTATTTTTGCAGAGCCGTGCTGGCAAATGCAAACGCAGCCCTGAGCCTGCCTCGGAAGGCAAGCTCTGAGTAAACAGCAGCTGAGATTTCCTACACCCAACTCACACGCTGCAATTCAGCAAGGGCTGGAATAATTCTAGGATAGGAGAATATTTCATGCAGCATGAATGGGAACCCAAATTAATCCTCCTATCACCCATTGAAATGTAGCAAGTGAGGCACCGTGCTGTAGGCAACAGATGGAATTGTAAATGTCACTCACTCATTCACTGCAGAGAAATTTCTCGCTTCTCTGATTACTAATAAGACCTGAAGACATAATAAGGGTAGAGTGCTCTTACCAACTTTTTCAGTCATGACACCTTCACTAAAAAGATACCTGATTATAGTTTATTAGACAGCTCCATGAGAGATCTACATGCAAGTTTTATTCGTCACAGTAAGGAAACTAAAAAGTGAAGATGACAACATTTATCCTGCTCTCTCCAGCTCAGGCTTCCAACAACAACAACAAAAAAAGCATTTTTGTATGTTTTCTTGCTTATTTATAGATCTCCTCATGAACTAGAAATGCATAGTGTAAACGTCAGCATTCATCAACCTAATTCTGTCTAAAAGAAGGATTATTAAAATTCCCTTTTGGGATCCAAATACAGCCTCAGAGAAGCGTATCAGAGTTTGAAAAAGTACAACTTTCTTGGCTAACTATCTATACCTTATAGGCCAGCTGTATATTTGACGGCCCAGTCTAAAGCGTTGCAAAGAAATTCAACATTCTTGAACAGAGCATGAAGTATCCTGATCTCCAGATCACCTTCAATCAGTATTATGTCTTCCCGCAGCAGGAAAGCAGAACACATCACAAGTAAAACAGCGCACTGAAGAACAAGCACAGTAATAAATAAGAACAAGAATCCTTAAGAAGAATCTGGAGAGTTCACATCACAGTGTCTGAGAAAAGGCCAAGACTAAAAACTTTGATTACACAGATGTCTTCAACAGATGAGCCTATGCAGGATAAAGAAGCTCCAAAGGGAGATGCTGAAGTTTCACTGCTTCCTTTTCAGTCATTATCCTGCTCCTTCTCATTGTTGTTTTAATCAATGACATATTTGAAAAATGAGTATCTTGGATGATGCCAAGCCTTTTACCAAAATTAAAGATAATGAAATCTAATGAGTAAGTTTGGAATATTTCTCACTTTAGACTTCATACAACTGTGGCAAGCCTTTCCTTGTACACTTTCCTGGTGCTTTCCTTGCAAGCTGGGGGCTAGCCAACTGAAACCCACCTGAGTTTCCACAGGAAAATGTGCCTAAGTCAAAAACAGAACAAAATAAAACAAAAAATCTTCTTAAAAAAACCCTTCTGGGAACACAGTTTTGCCTACCTTCTCATTTCAAGCATTATCCAACAACTGAACCTCTTTGAACCATCTGTCTAGTTGTTGGTATAAGAAAATCCTCACCTTACTAGATATCCAAGACAAAAAGGTTAAAGGAAGATCTGATATACTTCTGAAGAAACAAACCCACACAGATTTCTCATATGCTTCTGTCTAATCTCATCCTGAACTTCCTTCAAGGGAAAACAATACTTTAGAAAACAGAATTAAAGGCAGAGGAGATGGAGCAGGAGCCTGGAAAAGGACTGAAGTCTAATGAGAATATATATGAAAGAAGCTCCCCACGAGAAAAAATTCCAGTCAGCTAGATACACACGGCTGAGCTGGAGAGACACACAGCAAAGCTGGGATTACACACGTGCCTAGACCATCTAATGGGGTTCTCTCAGGAGACTGTATAGAGCTGACCTCTACATCACTAAGAAAAAGAAATAGCAGATCAAGCAGCTATGAAGCAGGAGAGCTTGAATGCCAGGAGGTAAACAGTGGACATTCATAAGGGAAATGACTTTCAGGAGGACAGCAGACATCACTTCTTCTCCTTGCTCTGATGTATCAAGGAAGGAGTGTTTTTCCTACTATAAATCTTGCCCAAGCACAGTGGTGCCATTCATGTAGCTGGAGGGGATCCTGGGGCTGAGTGGGCAAGATGATGTGGTGAGAGCCAAAGTGAAGGTTTAGCTTGCAAGTGGAGATGGTGCCAGCTGGTAAAGAGCCAGGCCATTCTGAAGAGTTGTGTGATAAAAGCAGTTATTGCTATAGGGAAATGCTGTCAGCTTCCTAAAGACATTCAGAGAAGCTAGGAGATCAAAGTCACCTATCTGTTGCTGAGAAGGAATGCTGGTCCATTGCCAAAACCACATGGAGAACATGCAGCCAACCACTGCTTTCCCGCGCCTGATGGATCCTATGAGTTCGAGAGGCAAGAAAAAGAATCATTATCATTAAAAGCAGAAAAAGCAGTAGCACAAACGTTGCTGAAGGCAGGTCTAGGCACCACAAAAGAAAATTGCACAGCAATACAGGAGGCAACCCAGCAGTCTCTGGATCAGCAGCTGGTCACTCCATGAGAACGAATGCTTTAACAAACACATTAATTTGTTTAGAAATTAAGCAATGGCATGTTAACTCTCTAAGATCAAAAGACAAGGTAAAACAAGATTCTTAGGAATTATCCGTCCCCTGACATATACTATAATTTTATTAAAAAGGCATATTCGAATTATTTTAAACAGCACATGAATGAATGGTTGTAACTAGTAGACTGGACAAATCATGTCTGTCATAGTTCAAGTGACTCCCAGCTGTATGATAAGCCCCAAAACACAGAATGCAATCTCCTCAGTCACAATAAAAGTAAAAACAGCAAAAATAGCAGCTAAATAGCAAACTGCAAGAGGAAAGAGTTCAGCAAGTCTCAAAAAATCCCATTGATTGCTCAACAGCTGCAGAGTTTTCAGTAGTTTAGTAGAAACTAAGACTGTGATCCATAGCTTTCTATAGCTCATTCTCATGACTTTTGCTTTCAAGTAACACATATTCTTATGTACTTCAGCTGCATTAAGATCCAGTATTATTTTTTACCCATTTAAAATGAACAAGATGGGCAGGAACAAATTCTGCCATTTTAAGAGAATGTTAAAAAACAATAATTCTAAAGAACTGTAGATAACCTCAAAATATTCAGATTCCACGACAGTTTTGACAGAATCAAAATTTAGCTATGATGATGTCTCTAGTTAACTAATATCCAGGCCATGTTTCTTTTACTAAAAATGCCATATTTACACCAAGGGCAATTAACTAAAGTTTGACACACAAGAAGAGGCTTGCATTTTGAAGCAACATAAAATGCAATTGCCTCATTCACCAGAGTGGTGAGTGAAGACTTGCTGCCGTCTTGCTCTGGTTGCCGGGAGTATAGGTGTAACATAAATATAACCCCAAACCTTATCCAGCTGTGAATTATGTATCTTCACCTTAGATGCTACTCAGTGGGTGGTCTTTAATACTGGGGTCAAAATAAACGTGAGGCTTTAACTTCTGGACCCAACTCTCCCTCCCTTTGCACCTGTCTTTCGACTTTTCCATACATATTGCCAAGTTTTTGAGGGATGGGCATCACAGAGAAGGAGATGAAAGTCTGGTGAAGGAAATCTGAGGGGAAGCGAGATCTCGTTTGAGTATTCACCTGCATTCATCCACCCTTCAAAACAAACAAACAAAAAAACCCCCAAAACTCAACAACCTAGTTTCTCTAACAGTACACCTTAAGGTAGGAAAATACTATCTATCCTACTCGCCCATTGTCTTCTAACTACCTCCTACCCAACAAGATGATAGAGCCCAGTAGAGGCAAAAACACTTTTTGCCAGCAGCTGAGAATCGTCCTCAGGCTCTGTTCTGGGACACAGCTGCTGTTGATGGCCATGTCTCACTTATATCATAATAAGCAGTATTGTATAGGGTCCATAGGCACAGAGTCATGCATCTCTTGCCTGCACATCAGTACTCTTGGTTTGCTCACAGGTGGTGAGAACAAGGAAGGACTGCCAGGAACCAAGTGCACAGTCAGCTATCTGGCCTGGAAAATGTATTTTGGTGTCTATTACTGATCTGCAGAGTCTAAATTGCTTTAGAAAATACTGAAAACTGCACCGTGTGTTTATTAGACTTTCTGGATAGCCTCCTTGCTTTTATTTGAGAAAGGTGACTTGAATGTCCTTCTCTTCAAATTAGGGGAAGCACAAAGCATCACAGGGATGAGGTAGCTCCTCAGAGCCTGTCTTCAGACACAGCATCTCTTTTTATAGAGCACTACAATCACTGAAATGTGTGACAAAAACAGGACTTACAGTTCCTCTATCCACTTCAACACTGGCATACAAAAATTTGTTTCAGAGAGATATCCAAAGCTAAACAAACAATCACTACATCAAAAACCAAACGCTTATTTTGATAAAATTCTTATTTGATACCAATATACAATCCCTTCCGTATCAAGCACACCATGTTTTACAGCGTGTTTTATTTTTAAGCCACTTCAAGCACTGTACATCCTAAAGCTTCATCCCTCCAGACTACAAATTCCTTCTTAATTAATGTTATTCAAGATATGCTACAAACCCATTCATATACAAGAATTTTTTTTTCTTTTGTGTAATACTTAAGGTTGCCCCCAAAAAGCTGCTTCCGAAAAAGCAAATGGCACCTCTCAAGAGGCATGAAACAGTGCTCAGCTCTGGGTTCATTTGCCATTATATCTATTGCCTTTTTAGCAAAATTGTGTATTAAAGCAGCCAGTGTCGTATTTTTTGTTCATTTCTGAAGCATATTGAGTTATAAGAAATACTAACTTTTGAGTCAGGAATTTCTTCTTTGGCTTAGAGTAAATATTTTATAAAATTACTCCTGCTTAATGTGTAATTGTCTCAATGTGCTGAGTCATTTAAAGGGATCCTGAACTTAAGTCATCAAATATAATGCATACCCAAAAGATTACCGAAACACAAGTGATCCTTGCAAAGAAACCTAGGCCATTTGAAACATTCAGAAAACCCAAGAGCATGTGTGAGAATGAACTGTTTAACTCTCTTTTTAGCTCATCATCATTTGAAAAGCAATGCTTGCTTATGAATAGCACCGACCAAAACTTCCAGTTCCAGCAACTGGTTTCTAAGATGTGTGTTGAAGAATTGGAACTACTGCAGAAAAAAAGACCACAAAAATGACTGGAATACACTGCAATGAAGGGCTCTTAAGGATGTGAGATGGATCAAATTAAAGAGCTACAAAGCAACTCAATTGTAATGTGCAAGCACCAACCAGGAAGAAAATGTCAGGTGCTGGTGGGCTCTAAGGCTGCAGTAAAAGGTCTCTTATTTCCAACAGCTGAAAGTAAGATAGAAGTTCAAATGGGGCAAAACTAATTGTCAAGATGATAAAGCCCACAATAACTACCATGAAAAGCGGTAGATTTTCTTTCCCCCTCTCAAGGTCTTCAGATCACAACTCTATGTCCTGCTAGATGATAAGTTTTTGCAGAACGACGTACTGGCCTATTTCTGGGCACAGTTTAAGCTAAAATACGCCAGAAAGTCAGACTAGATGACCTAATGACATCATGTGCGATAGACAGCTTGAATATATTCCTAGTTGCAAGAGTGATCCCAGAACACTAGTTTCCTAACATGCTAGAAACAGCACTCAAAGGCCATTCTCACACCACCTTGCAGCAGAAAACTTTCACACCCCAGATGACATGGAGGCCACGAACCCCCCTCTCTTCTCCCCAGCTAATCAGCAAAAGGAACTACTGCCTGGGAATTCAGAACAGACCTTCAGCAGGAGGGAAAAAAACATCATGCATAGATTTTATTAAATGTTCTCCGGTTGCTCTCTGGCGCTTCTCTACATCGCCAATAAATAAAACATCTCAGAGGCAGCCTCGTCATGATACTCTCATACTTTTCTAGAAGCTATTCTCTCCCTCAGCATACATTACTGGCCTAAACTCAGAATCTGATGATTCAAGAATAGCACTTAGTATTTTCAAAATGCCATCGCTATAACTTTTAGTAGAGACACCCTTCTAGGAACAAACGTGATTTTTTTTTTTTTTGCGTTGGTCTCTGTGTCAGACCACCCATCTTAACTGCAAAGGCAACATGCAGAATTTACAGCATGTTAAATCCTGTGCAAGTGTTTTCCACACTGAAGTAAAGCAGTCGTAAATCACTACAGTTTAATCCTCCCACGATTTAGCATGCTTCAGTTTGCATGTTTCCACTTCACAGCTGATTTGCCTCAAGTTTGCTTAGCTGCAGTGTAACAGGTTTTAAAGGCAGAGCCCTGCTTTGGCAGGTATCATGCGACAATATCAAATCCTTTATGCCGATCCCCGCAGCTGCAAACAACCTGGAAGATTAACTGAAGATCTTACAGGCTGTGCATAAAAGCACCTGGGTGTCCAAGTTTTAAAAACTTGGTTTTAAAAGTTTTGCAGTAACAACTGTACTTACAGATAAGACAGAGCTGGATAAATGTGATCAAACAAAAAGTAACACGTAGGAAGAAACATTAGGCTGGAATATCTTAAAGTAATTTTACCACCAGGGTGTATTTAGAAGTAATAAAATTCATTCTTGGACTCAAAGTTTGACTTCCTTGTATGATCATCACTTTGTCAGAAATGTTTTCTTGGAAACCGCTGGTTAGCAAGCTTGTTATACCTTAGAGGTCATTGTTTTACCATCTGCCTTGATTTCTGTTTCAGAAGTGTGTTCCTTGTTAAATCCCTAGCGCATACGTGACAGTACCACACCAACATCAGCAAAGGCGTCAAGACCAGAAGTGATCAGGTTTTGCATAATCTCTGTGTAAATACTCACAGTTGATGGAAAAAGGTATTGCCAAAATCTTGCAAAAGGGCTTCAGCATTAAGTGGGTTTTGTCCTTCTTGCCCCAAAGCCCAGTATGGCTATATCCCCCTGAAGATGCAGGGTGTCATAGCCTGAACGGCAGGGCTTAGCACTGGGCGCCGTCCATTGCCCGCCTCCACGGGGAGCATCCCTGGGGAAACACCTGTCCGCCACCACCTCCAGCAGAACAGTAACTACCTGCGTGTGATAGCTAAGGCATCCCTGAAGAGCCTCAAAAGCAGGGACAGAGGCAGACTGTCACTGGATTACAATGAAAACACAAATTTATCTCCCAGAAAGAAAATACTTCCATGCTTTGTACACACTCAACCCTCCAAAGGAAATATCCAGCACCGGTCAACAGTGTCCAAACTTCTATAAAGACAGCTTTTAAGCTTACGACAACCATGTAGGGAAAACATCCTGGGATATAAGTAAAAATGGAAGGCAATGCTGCTCACCTTTGATTCAAAGCAATTCTGCTTCTGCAGGCTGATGCTTTCAGACATGCCAGCCCTCAACCACACCATCCTCTTCTTCCGGAAAGGGCCCAGAAATAAATTTAGACAAGGCCTACACAATATTTAGGCAACCTTCTAAACTGATATATTTTTTAGAAAGCCTCTCACTACACACACTGCTTACTCCCTTCCTGTTATATTTGTCTGCTTCCCCCAAATCTTTGAGCTGAATCTACCTTTATGCATTTATTAGCATAAATGAGTCATCATGAGGCACTTGGACACATTTACTGCTTAAAGTCAGTTTATGAATCAGAACATGGGTATCAGAACAACAATTCTGCGTAGTCCATCCTTAAGAGACTTGTGTGCCGTTACCCGATGGGAAGCAAAACCTGTGTCAGGAGAGATCCTGAACCACAAGATGTTTCCTCTCCCTGCGAATTCATCCTGGATGCACAAAGAAGGTTTTCCAGCCATACTGACAGTAACAAAAATAAGCCAGTGCTACAACTGACTGGATCATTTGGAGAGGAAAAAGCAAAATTCTTTAGTAAAGTCTTGGAATTTTATACTGGACTTGTGCTTCTTTTGACCATCATCTCACACATGATGCAAGCAACAAACCCATCGGGCATGTGTCAGACCCGGAATATCTGCTGTTTGTGAAGACAAATGCCTTTGAAAATTAGCATCCATGTTAAAACTTGGTTTCTAATAGCTTAAACTACAGAAAAAGTTTGCTTAATTTAAACTCCTTTGCTCTTCCAGACTGGTTTACCAAGAAAGTCTAAATCTGTTCATCCCTAACAAAAAAAGCGAAGTTAGTGAAAACCAGCCATGCTATATTTGGGCATGTTCTTAACCCAGTTAAAAGCCCAGGTTTTGAATTTGCTTTAATGATAACTTTTTTTTATCTCGCCTGTGGGAGGCAAATAGCCTTCTGACTGCAGCTTTTCAACAGACATATTATATGAGGAGAACTTGACAGTCTTGACATTACAGCCCTCCCTGCTCAACAGGGTCAGTGGTGGCAGGTAATGAGTTGGGGAACCTAAAACTGTGACCACATGAAGCATCACTGAATCCATTAGCTAAGTGACAGATTTAAGAAGGATTTAAAATTCCTCATTATCTATGTTGTAGTTAGAAGCGTCCTTAATACTCATAGACAGCTGTATTCAGCAAATGATGCATGGCTTGGTCTTTTACATATAAAAGAAGTATTTAGATATAAAATTAGAAGGTGCAAAATAACACCATGCGTTACACTTGAACTTTTAAGTAGCTAGCTACTTGTTTTTTTGTCATATGCAAGATCCTATTTTTGAGATCAACTGGAAAACAGATTTTAAACTGTATACCAACTTAATTTTTAGCATATTCTAGGTCTATTTGAAAAGAGAAAAAGAAAGCAATTTTTAAGGGCTAGCATTTTTCTTAATATTACAATGAATGATTTTATACTGCATACAATTCTTATGTCCGTTCCCTCACGCATTTCACTCAAAAGTGAGTTTTCTTGTACGAGAATTGTGTTCTTCAAGCACCCTATCTTGACCAGCACTGATGATTTTCTTCACACATGTATACATAAGCCATATCTCTAAATTGCAGGTCGAAAGGAAAGGAAAGGAAAGGAAAGGAAAGGAAAGGAAAGGAAAGGAAAGGAAAGGAAAGGAAAGGAAAGGAAGAAAAAAAGTGAAAAATATATATTGTTAAGAATGTGAGAAATAGTACTTTGCAGAAGTATATGACTACTTACAAGCTTTAAGAATTTGGTATGATTCAGTGATATATAGAGACAAGTTGCCAAGTAACTGCATTCTCTGCTTCTTTCTTGGTGTGGCACTGCACCAAGCTTCTTCAAATTTAGCAAAAAGCATCAAAACTTCAAATCTCCTCCTTCTGTGCAAAAGAGAACAATTTTTACAAGAACCCAATTTGCCAGCGGACTTTTACCCAGAACCGGATACCCTTGGGTATGAGTGAACCACATTTTTGACCCTGAAAATACACAAATGGCATCAGTACATGAATGCTTTTCAGGGGGAAAAGAAGTCAGCACTTGGAGCATTTAAATCCAATCCAACTTGCCTCTTTTATCAAAGAGGGAGAAACGGTCATGGCCCTACATGCTGCAGGAAGAGCTCCCAAACTTCACCTCTTCCACCTTGCAGAGGCCAAAGCTCAGAGTGGCACCTCAACACCTCCGCTTAAAAGAAAGGAAGGGGGTAAAAGCAGCAGCAAGTAAGCGCTTGTAAAAGGCCAGGTGGGAACTGCACTGAGATGACTCCTGGCGTGCGCAGCTTGCAGGCTTTCCCACATTTCAGGAGCTTTGATAAGCTCTTGGAGTTGAAAAGCAAGAAACGCAGTGGAGAGGCAAACCTCCCGCTCCTGGGGCACAAGAGGAGTCAAGGCAGTGGCAACGACAGCCAGCCCTCACCAGCAGAGCCACGTGAGCCGTGGGAGCTAGACGAGCTTCAAGTTCTGGGTCCTTTCCACTCCCTTGTTGCCAGTGGACTTTTAAGAGTTCCAGGTTTGCAGAACATTGCAGTGGCAGAAGATGACAGATCCTGATGAGGTCAGTAATCTCCCAACTCATGGTCAATCCATGCAAATATTTCACCACTTGACTGCCGAGCTACCATCCGTGGGAGCACAGCTCAGGCAGACGCCCTCTAAGGTTTTGTGCTGCTTTCAAAGCACCAAAACCAACCTGAAGCCCTGCTGCTACTGATTCTAAAAATAAAAATAAAAATGGAAAGGCGGTACAAGGAAAGCATACAAAACCCAAGGAGCAACAAAGAAAACCAGAAATAGGAAGCCATCAGGTACCCAACTCATGCAAATCGTACGCATCCTGGAAGGTGCTAATCACAATACTGTAAGAAAGGCCGAGCTGAGTTGTGCTCCCCAAGCCAATATTCATATATTTGCAATACATGATCTGACTAGAGAAATCTTTTCCTAAGATCTAACGTGAATACTCTTCTGCCATCAGGGCTCAAAATACAAACCAATCTGTTTCTGAACACAAATTATATATCCTGTGTGTCATTACTATGAATATATAATATATATACTATGCAAAAGGGTAATTTGATTTTTTTTTTCATTTTAGGGTTCTGCTGAAAGTATTGTTCTCATTATGATAGTGAAGTGCATCCCTTTTTTTTTTTGTTCTTAACGATGGGCTCACCACTACCTAACATCAGGAGTGGATAGTTAAAAGCAGGGTGGATTAATCCATGTGTTCCCAAATCAAGATAAATTGACATTTTTTAAGAAGATTCCCCCAATTCCCTAGCTGTTACACTGAATGAGAGGAAATTGCTCAACATCTCCCACTATGCTTCAGAATGGAAGAACAACTAATTATAGATACTGCAAATTTTCATGTAAAAATAGATGATCTTTCTGGGCTGCTTATTCTGGATACTTGATACTTGTGTCAACATAGCCAATGCCTCTCCTGCTATTTTTATTCCCATCTCTTACCAGCATCTGTATATTGCCATATTATGTATCAAGGCTAATGTAAAGCAATAGTCTGAACTGAAGTTAAACCCTTCTTCTGTGCTTTCCTTGCTAGATCTCTACAGTTTTAAGGATTACTCTATTACTCCTTTTTTACTATTTTTTTTCTTTTTTTAAAGAGGGGGGAAGCAGTTTTTTTCTTTTTTTAAGTTGCTATTCTAATTAATTAGATATAAAAATCTCAAAGTTGATATATCCTTATGCTTCCCTTACAGGGCAGGCTTTTTGGTGCAACCATAATTCTGTACATCTGAATGCTTCCTATGTTAATTCTAAAATGCCCATCTAGTGATGTTAAAAACAGTAACTATTTTCACAAAGAACATACTCGGTAGAATTTCAAACTAACATCTGCAATGGAGCGTGTTTGAGACTGAAGAACCATTTATCATTTCTACCCCAAATAAAGATGCTGAAGAACTAAACACTGAACAGGGTATGCAGTCCTATCTAAAGACACATACTGCCCTGTACATCAAGAAAAAGCGTTCCCGGCAAGAATACACAATATTCTTCCAAGTTCCTTACCAGAATGGAGAGTTAATACTACTTGGTTGGGTAGCACTCATGAGAAATACTATTAATTGGGTCATTAAAGTACACAAAAAGAGAAAACAATACTGTAAAGTTATTCGGGGTGTCCTTTTCCCCCATTAACTTTACTTGCATTGTGTAGTTCATAACATGGTTGAGCTTTAAAAAGACAAAGCAGCTCAATAAATAGATATGTTCACACAGGGTTCACATTAGAGCATTCTGAAAACTCCAACACTCAAGACATACCGATTACCATCATCTTGCATTGATAGCTTTTAAATATATTGTGACAACATGACTGAGTTAAAAAATATGTTACCAACAGAGCCTTATTCCTAGAACAGACCAGGAAAAGATCCCCTTCACCCATATGCAGCACACGCCCCATGCCCTTGTGCTGCAAACGTAGGCTGTGATGATGTCTCATTATGACCAGTCATAATGTTAGGTCCTCAAGGTCACAAGAATGTGGTTTTTTGTTTTTTGGGGTTTTTTTTTAGTAAACAAATTCTCTGTCAAAACAGTTAAAAGGTGCCCAGAACCAGGAGAAGAAATGATGGTATAACACTGTTTCCAGCTGAAATGTTGTGATCTGATGCCATACGCTGCCTATTAGTACTGTCAAATAGCCACTTGACAGAATGCTCTTGCACAGGTTGAGTTGTTGCATGTAAAATGCATCACAAGTAGCTGCAACACTCCCTTAAGGGCTACTTGCAGCAAAGATTAAAACTAGATCAACAAACCTCCCAGTTCAGAGAGACCTGGTGTAACTCTCTGAGATGGTCTGTAGTTCCTCAAACTCAACTACATTGAGGAAGTTGAGCTTCTGAGAACTGAGTGGAGCTTCTCCAGAGGGACAAACTGGGTCGTAGTATAAAAGTAGTTAAGTTCACAAGATTAGGAGAAGAGGTGACCCGTGAAATCCAGGTAGCCCCCAGCCATACCCAAGATGAAACTTCCTCCTAAATTCCAGCAGTTTTATAAAGATTTCACCATCCTCCATTCCTGTTACGTGGTGCAGCAGGGCAATCTCCTCAGTACAACTAACAACAGGTTTTTCTGTTAGTTGAAAATGACTGTAACAGATGTATATGATTACACACTATCACATTGTGGAGATAAACATCCGTCCAAGAGATCTGCTTGTCTTGCACAGTGTGCCCAAGAGTATAGACAACACATTAGAAGAACAATAAGGAATGGATAATTTGGGAATTGAATTCTTTTGCAACAAACTTTTTTTCCCCAAAAAAAGCACCATTAACAATGCTGATACTTTATAAAAGTTACATTCCACATTTTTGGGGGGCGGGGGATATGGCTTAAAAGAAAGTTTAAGTACTAAACAGAAAGCTTTCCATTCAACCTCAAATACATAGGCACTGTTACTGATCCCATAATGACCAAGTCCTTAAGTACTAATCCCATAATGAGTAAGCCCTTAAATAGTTAAAAATTTCTAAGATAACACAGGGACACTGGTACACTATGACCAAAATTAAAATTCCCTACAGAAGTCCTAGTGAAACCCCGGTGACTGAACGATCATAAGAACTCAAGGTACACCAGCTGTCAGGCAAGTCCTCTTCTGGTTTACACAATGACTGCAAGAGCACACTTGAAAAGAAAATCTATTACTAATAAGACTGTGGGTAATTCTTAATTTCAACACAATTACATTTTAGCACCTCAAGAGAAACAAAGTGTTCTAGCTCCAATCATTACCATTCACTTTTCAGACCGGCTGCAGATGGAAATTGTTCACCTCCTTTATCCCATCGTGACAGAACAGCTCCAAGCTAAAGCATTTTTTTCACTCATGCAAGGTGCATGGAGTATCTGGCAATGATTTTTTTTTACACAATGCTGCCTTCATTTCCCAAAGGACTACACAGGGCCCTGTAATAAAGGGTTACAGTCACATTAATTCACACTCCATTAAAATTTATACATCTCTTACCCAGTCAACTTTTTCCTGTAATATCACCTATAATCAGATTTGGGGATCTCTCCCTCTCCTCCCACTCCAGTAGCTTGGGCCAACGTGGAAAATCATCTTTATTGTAGATTATCCACTTCATACAAGACAGAGAATTCCTCAGCGTCTCTGGCTTTGTGCTTGAATCGAGATTCTTCTGATCCAACCTTGATTCAGTCATCTTCCTTTCCAGTCCTTCCTTCTGGCTGCTTTACAGCTTTATCTTGCAATCCCACGGTTCCCACAGCCCTGATCCTGAAAAAAGATGATAACTACAAATACAGGACAGGGGTCTAGATCTTATTTAGCACTGCTTCAGAGTATGATATAGTCCCTGTTACAGAGTTTTACATAAAACGTGCAAAAATATGTGCATTTTTGTTCTTGAAAAACATACCTAGCCTTTCAATTTGCCAGCATAACATGCTTTCAGCCACACTCTGTTTAAGATTCAGCGAGCCGAGCCCCGTATGTCGTGTTCAACTCTGCACCGCTGCTCTCAGGTCGGCAACGCGCTCTGTGGTTGCTGCTGTGAAGAGTGCCTAGTCCTGCTCAGCTTTTATAATGTTATTTTTCACCTAAAAATATAAATACATAGCTCTAGATATAGACTATATATATTTTTTAACTAAATTCATATAGGTAACAAAGGGATCTCTGAAGTGGCTTTTTTATTCTTGCATGCCTCTATTAGCCAAATTTCGGGATATTTAGAAGCAGGAAGCGCTCCCAGCTCCAGCTGAATTTCAGTGCAGGTACACAAGCACACAGGTGTCTAGCCAATATAATCCAGTTAAGATGGGGATGTTTCACTGACACTTTTAGATATCTGCCACTTGTTTAAGCATGCCCTTTTTGGAATGGTAGGAGGTATCAAATCAAATACTACCAGACCCCAGGGACTAGGTGTGATAGATGTGAGAGTGTAACACGTTTGAGAGCTACAGCACCACTACTTTAGGTAAAGAGAATTACTGCCACACTGAGCTCTCAGTATTATGAGCATAACTTTACTGCTCAGTTAAGCAAAATCCTCAGTCATCTGGACTGTGCTGAGGCAGACGGGGTAGGTCTAATACCATCTTAAGAAACTCCAAATTTAGATAAAAAGCATACCAACTCCCTGGCCTACTGTCGAAAGAGCGAAAACTAGTCTAAATTTTACCTGTTTCTTCTCTACTGGTCACAGACACCTTGCATTCACAGACCTATTTCTGATCCCAAGGCCTCAAATCACTGCCTTTCACTATCACAAAGCAACTAAAAAGAAATGATGTAGAATAAAATAAATAAATAAAACTCCACCAGCTGGCTTGATAGCTCTATGTTTTACACATTAGTCCCAATACCTTCTGGGCAAACGCCTTCCATTCTGCATGCCATTGAGGGGTTAAGAGAAGCAATAATTTGATCGCTTTGACACAGGACTTAGAAGGGCAAAGCTGTGTTACGTGATCACAATATACCGTCTCCTACAAGGGCATCTCTGCTCCGAACAAGACTAAAGGTCCACCCTCGGCTTCCATGCTCCCCCTTCTTGCAAACCCTGCCATACAAACATAGCATTCGAAAGAGTCCTGCTCTCCCCTCATCCTCCTTACCACCAGGAAAAAAAAAAATGCAAATCCAATGAGGCCCACAATTACACCTGTGCTACCCATTTTGTATGTCACTAGGAGTGTGGGGAAAGCATCATGGTTACTAAAAATGAGTTTATACAGACTGACCAGAGCTTTAAAAATCATGACAGTAACACACAAAATGGAATAAAACTCAGTGCCTTCAATTTGAGCCGTTGTGGCTTAGACAGTCGAGAGAAAATAAGAATACATCACTCATGGCAGGCATCCAGCAATGGGCAGCGAGGATTAAGGACCGCCTGTTTTCCTTGCAATTGCACACCAAAATAAAAAAGAAGCTCTATATTATAAACATTTGTCATCAATACAGAGATCAAAGGCATGATGATACAGTTAGCAGTGATTGCTATTAACTCCAAAAGATTGTGAAACTTAGTTTCCATGTTTCTTTGAAAACCCTCACCTACAGCAAGGAGTAGTACATATGAGGGATGCCCACTCATCTAATAACCAGAGCCCAAGACTAAGCCCTTGAGGACTGAACAGTGTCTGCACATGAGATGACCCAGGGATGCCTACACATGCCGAAGAGCTCCCTGGTCCCCAGGAACATCACACATCCATGCTCAAGGCAGGAGCACATCAGGACCGTGGGCTCACGGTGGAAACCAACCTCAAGAGAGCTAGGGTTTTCTTCAAGGCAACGTAGGCAAGGAGCCCAACATGAAGAGCACTGAGGCCAACGGAGCAGGAGCAGGGCTCCTGCAGCCAGGTGCATGATTTGAGTCACCACATTGGGGTCAGCAGCCCTTGGCCGCAGAGCCACGTCTTGATCCGGGCTCCATTCTCAGTGCTGGCCAAAAGCAGGCTGTCCCTAGGTACTCCTCATGCAGGCGGCACTAAGGAGTAGCTTTGCAGAACTCAGTTCACGTCAGGCTGAGACATGCTGGCCCAGAGCTGCTAAGTCACAGTGGACCCTCTTGGCGAAACCTTGCCATACAGTGCTCCCTGATGTACCCTTCAGTGTCTGTGTGACCCAAACATTCCCTTACCCAGAGCGGCCAAGTCCACTCGGATATTAGGTAGAATCATTCTGTTGAGTCAGTCCCAGTCGACTGATTAAGAGGGAAACTGCTCATGAGAGAACAGCATTTTGGCATTCCTCCTCCGCAACACGTGTGGAGAGAATTCTTTTTTTTTGTTGGATGTGGGGAATGTTTTCTGGAAGAAAAAAAAAAGCCAGTACACTGCTAATCTAATTTAGAAGGGGGAGAAAAGAGACAGAAAAAAGCACTGCAAAAAGTAGAACTAGTGTGTTCTGCCAGGAAGAAGGCAAGTCTTGAAGTAATGAAGTGCCCTGGAACCAACGGCACAAGTCAAGGCAACATTTGCTCGGACCATTTTCAACATTAACACAGGTCCATGCAGCTCACCATGTGGTTCTCCCGACTCACTTCCCCTTCCCAACAAGTAGCATTCACACGTGGCTAAGGATGCTTCAGAATTTAAAGAGGCAAAATTGCATTTTGCAGTAAGAGGGAGCAAGCCCTGTGTCTTTATCCTAAGGCTGACTGAAGTCTTCCCAGCACCGAGGGTGGATACGGTAACATTTTTCCAGCACTGACGCTCTATCTTAACCTAAGTTACAGAATCACAGAATCACAGAATGGCTGAGGTTGGAAGGGACCTCTGGAGATCATCTAGTCCAACCCCCCTGCTCAAGCAGCGTCACCTAGAGCACATTGCACAAGATTGCATCCAGGCACGTTTTGAATATCTCCAGAGAAGGAGATTCCACAACCTCTCTGGGCAACCTGTTCCAGTGCGCTGTCACCCTCACAGTGAAAAAGTATTTCCTCATGTTCAGATGAAATTGTCTGTGTTTCAGTTTGTGCCCATTGCCTCGCGTCCTGTTGCTCGGCACCACTGAAAAGAGTCTGGCCCCATCCTCTTGACACCCTCCCTTCAGATACTTGTACACATTGATAAGATCTCCTCTCAGCCTTCTCTTCTCCAAGCTAAACAGGCCGAGCTCTCTCAGCCTTTCCTCATAAGAGAGATGCTCCAGTCCCCTAATCATCTTTGTGGCCCTTTGCTGGACTTGCTCCAGTAGTGCCACATCCCTCTTGTACTGGGGAGCCCAGAACTGGACGCAGTACTCCAGCTGGGGCCTCAGCAGGGCTGAGTAGAGGGGGAGAATCACCTCCCTCGACCTGCTGGCAACACTCTTCCTGATGCACCCCAGGATACCATTGGCCTTCTTGGCCACAGGGGCACATTGCTGCCTCATGCTTAACTTGGTGTCCACCAGCACTCCCAGGTCCTTCTCCGCAGAGCTGCTTTCCAGCAGGTTGACCCCCAACCTGTCCTGGTGCATGGGGTTATTCCTCCCTAGGTGCAGGACCCTGCACTTGCCTTTGTTGAACTTCAGGAGGTTCCTCTCCGCCCACCTCTCCTGCCTGTCCAGGTCTCTCTGAACGGCAGCACAGCCCTCCGGTGTATTGGCCACTCCTCCCAGTTTTGTATCGTCAGCAAACTTGCTGAGGGTGCACTCTGTGCCTTCATCCAGGTCATTGATGAAGAAGTTGAACAAGACTGGACCCACTACTGACCCCTGGGGGACATCGCTAGCTACAGGCCTCCAGCTAGACTCTGTGCCACTGATCACAACTCTCTGAGCTCTGCCATTCAGCCAGTTCTCAATCCACCTCACCGTCCACTCATCTAACCCACACTTCCTGAGCTTCCCTATGAGGATGTTATGGGAGACAGTGTCAAAAGCCTTGCTGAAGTCAAGGTAGACAACATCCACTGCTCTCCCCTCATCTACCCAGCCAGTCATTCCATCATAGAAGGCTATCAGATTGGTTAGGCATGATTTCCCCTTGGTGAAGCCATGCTGACTACTCCTGATCACCTTCTTGTCCTCCACATGCTTGGAGATGGCTTCCAGGATGAGCTGCTCCATCACCTTTCCAGGGATGCAGGTGAGGCTGACTGGCCTGTAGTTCCCTGGGTCCTCCTTCTGGCCCTTTTTGAAGACTGGGGTGACATTGGCTTTCTTCCAGTCCTCAGGCACCTCTCCTGTTCTCCATGACCTTTCAAAGATGATGGAGAGCGGCTTAGCAATAATGTCCGCCAGCTCCCTCAGCACTCGTGGGTGCATCCCATCAGGGCCCATGGATTTGTGGGTGTCAAGTTTGCTTAAATGATCTCTAACCCACTCCTCCTCCACCAAGGGAAAGTCTTCTTTTCTCCAGACTTTCTCTCTTGCCTCCAGGGTCTGGGGTTCCTGAGGGCTGGCCTGAGCAGTAAAGACTGAAGCAAAGAAGGCATTCAGTAACTCTGCCTTCTCTGCATCCTTCGTCACCAGGGCACCCACCCCATTCAGCAAAGGGCCCACATTTTCCCTAGTCTTCCTCTTGCTGCTGATGTATTTGAAGAAGCCCTTCTTGCTGTCCTTGACATCTCTCGCCAGATTTAATTCCAAACGGGCCTTAGCCTTCCTCATCACATCCCTGCATACTCTGACAATGTTCCTATATTCCTCCCAAGTGGCCTGTCCCCCTTTCCACTTTCTGTAGACTTCCTTCTTCTGGTTGAGTTTTGCCAGGAGTTCCTTGCTCATCCATGCAGGTCTCCTGCCTCCTTTGCTTGACTTCCTACTCATAGGGATGCACCGCTCTTGAGCCTGGAGGAAGTGATGTTTGAATATTAACCAGCTCTCTTGAACGCCCCTTCCTTCTAGGGCCCTCACCCATGGGATTCCTCCAAGTAGGTCCCTGAAGAGGACAAAGTTTGCTCTCCTGAAGTCCAGGGTTGCGATCCTACTTGGTGCCCTGCTGCCTCCTCGCAGGATCCTGAACTCCACCATCTCATGGTCACTGCAGCCAAGGCAGCCCCCAACCTTCACATCTTCCACCAGTCCTTCTTTGTTTGTTAGTACGAGGTCCAGCAGCACACCTCTCCTCGTTGGCTCCTCCACCACCTGTGTCAAGAAGTTGTCACCAATGCTCTGCAGGAACCTCCGGGACTGTTTGTGCCTAGCTGTGTTGTCTTTCCAGCAGATATCGGGGTGGTTGAAGTCCCCCATGAGAACCAGGGCCTGGGATCATGAGGCTACTTCCAGCTGTCTGTAGAAGGCCTCATCGACTTCCTCATCCTGATCAGGTGGCCTGTAGTAAACACCCACAACAGTGTCACCCATGCTAGCCTGCCCTTTAATCCTTACCCATAAGCTCTCGACTCGCTCTTCATCCACCCCTAGGCACAGCTCAATACATTCCAGTTGCTCTCTCACATAAAGAGCAACTCCACCACCTCGCTTTCCTGGCCTGTCTTTCCTAAAAAGCACGTAGCCATCCATGACAGCACTCCAGTCATGCGAGCTATCCCACCATGTCTCTGTAATGGCAATGAGATCATGGCCCTGCAACCGCACACAGATCTCTAGTTCTTCCTGTTTGTTCCCCAAGCTGCGTGCATTGGCGTACAGGCATTTCAGGGAGGTGATCGAGCATGCAGGTTTCCCAGGAGGGGTAAAAGAGGGTCCTCCATAGCCACATCCCATGCGCACTTCCCTGGCTGCATTCACCTGTTGGAGGCATCCTGACTTGAGCAGTCTTTTGCCAACTACCCTGGCACTATAACTCTCCCCTTCCCCCATCTTTCCTAGTTTAAAGCCCTCCTTACCAGGTTGGCCAACCTGTTGGCAAAGACCCGCGTGCCCCGCCTCGTGAGGTGGATCCCATCTCTCGCCATCAGTTGTCGATCTTCAAACAGGGTCCCATGGTCGTAGAAACCAAAACCCTGTTGCCAACACTGCATTCTAATTGGGATAAGCTATAAATAGGACAACTTATTGGAAATTCAACAAGCATACATGCTAGTTCCTGCTGCTTGAATCAGGGTACTAGAATAAAATCTAGTTTGCTCCAACTGTATTTAGTTATGATTAATCGGTCGTGAAATGCAAAGCTTTAACCTCTTGTCAAGTAAGCTGCGAAAATAAGGAATGAGCACAATATTTTGCTCAGGTCTCCAAAGGCCTCCACTTAAATAGCAGCAAGGTTACAGTTACTTCAATTAAGGATGGTAACTCTCAGGAGAAGTCCAGCCAAAATGTTCCAAGTTCAAAGAAAGTACAAGAACAAAGAATACAGGATCACAGACAATATTAAAATAAATAAAACCCAACAACACGGACACTCAGGAAACCACTGCTACTTCTCTGACATGTTCTTTTGTCTCCATTATTCCAAATTTTCCAAATAGAAACTTCCCAAGGTGCTGATTTAACATTGAGAATATTCTAAATAGATCATCTCAATATCATTATGGTTTTCATCCTCATACAAAATTTTTGCAGTTCTTGTCATTCCCCCACTTTCATTTATTTTCAACATTTTAGAAGCCCAGATTATTTCCTGTAAATACTTTTTTTTCCCTCCATCCAGCTTATTTACTCTTGCAATACATTATTTGCTCAATAGGAACATATTATATAGGTGTTTAAAATATAACTATAGAATGAATTAATGAATACATAAGTTTACCTGACTCTATATTGAAGTGAAAGCCTGCAAAAAAGCAAGGAAATACACTTACATTTATTGTACATAAACCCTCATGCTAATATGAAGGCTCAATGCAAAATAACTAATTTTCTTAGGCATAGCACCTGAGTAGACAACCAACAATTCAAGCTGCCATTATGCGAGGAAGTCTCACTAAATGTCCTTATTTCCAAAGTACTGTTTACAAGGACGTGATACCTGAACTCCCGATGATCCTCCAGGCCTAATCACCTGTGCATTTACTCTCACCACAAAGCCTGATAAGAATAAGAAGCTGGCCTGTGATTTTAAAGTGACCTTTTAGTAAAAAACAGTTGAAAACCATTGCAACAGATGACTGCAGAGAACCCTCCAGTGTCACAACTTATGGGCTTAAACCTCCAAGCTCAGCTTTACTTGTGCAAACCATACTAGCTTCTATACATCTGCTAGAAGAAGATCTGGTAGAGAAGATTTCCCATCTTCTATACATCACCTGGAAATCCCTCTGGTCTTCCCTGAAACCACCGGCATGCCTAGAGATCAGGTCTAATGCGACACAAGCCAGATGGGCAAGAAAACTTTTCCTTGGTATGTCATCTCCCCACTCCCAAATAAGAAGCTTGTGTCAGATACGCACAGACAATTCCATTTCTCTTAATGATGTTCATTTAGCTTCATGACAAAAAATAACCCATGTTAGATCCCTGCTCTGTTCAATTTGCTCCTGCATCTGTTGCAGGATCCCAGTGACATATTTGATACCAAGCCACAACTCAGCTCTAAGAATTACACAAAAGCGTCCACACTGGACAGGGTGTTTGTCTAGTCATCCTAAAAAGGGTTAAAATATCTGAGTTTTTTAATTAACCTTCCAGGACAAGATTTGGCTACAAGCTTTTCTCAGCATTTAGGAAAAGATACAGCTTACCAAGCATGACACCGTGATGAGGTGCAACCATTTTCTCACTGCTCCTTTTGAACAACTGACTGAAAAGTAGCACCAGCTCCATCACACTTGCAGCAAGCTTCTTCCAAGCCCAACACTGTAACTCTCCTTTCAGTGCACCAGGGAAGCCAATGTGGAAGGGGTTGTGAGACTGAACTGCTTTTCAGTTTGCTAGAAGTCAGAAGAAATGTTTTTCCGTTTGCAAAGAAAAAACACCCATAAACATAAGCAACAGAAGCCCTGAAATCATTTACATTTGCAGGAGGGGAACCAAAAGTTAAGCAAACTAAACAGTCTAATATCACAGCAGACTTTTCCTTTCCTAATTGGAAGAATTCAGCTTCAGCTAAAACTTCACAGAAATCATTCAAATAGGACATGGATCTGCTTCCTTCAGGGGTACGTAATCAATATGCTGCATAATTTCCTGTCCATGGCCCTTTTCAGAAAAATAAACTGAGACTGAACCAAACACTCCATTCCCCAATACAGATCAAACTCAAGAAAAGTACAGCAGGAAGTAAGTTTGCCTAACATTTTTCTAACAAAACAATTTGCCAAAATATTTAAAGCGTGGGAATAAACCGTCATTAAATACAACTGTGAAATACTTAACAGCTTCAGAGAGTTTTGGAAGAGTGAAAAGTAAAGCACAAGGGTAGTTTTCCCACACACATTTATATTTATTTATTTTTAATACCCTATTGTAACAGCCTAATCAAGTTTTTGAAGAAATTGAAAAAGAAAAAAAAGTTCTGTATTCATTTATTTCATCTGAGAAACTATTTGCCTACAGGTGGCAAATTCACTCTTATTATTGAAAAAAACTGTATATGTCACTTAACCAACACTCTGCCCTTACAACTCTGGACATTAAAGACCCTCACAGCGTCATCACACCATGACTGTCTTTACGAACATGATTGCAAATACATTAAGGAAGGAAAAGGGAAGTTTGGACCTAAATTTCACCCACTCTTTGCCCTTGAGCACAGCCTGGAGAACTGCTGTGATCACTTATGAAGACTTCCTCTTTCCAATGGAAAAGATCAGTCACTGACTTTCATTAGAAACTTTAAAACAAACGCACCTTATGAAATTCGCTACTAAGAACAGTAACAGCTTAGAAAATTTTCTAGCAAAATAGCATAAAATGTGCAGTCCATTTATTCTGCATATTACAATCACAGTTCCAAGTCAATGACTCCAAAGCCTTTTATTAAATCATAAAACTTAAGACCAGTTTCCAATGAAATCTCTAATCAAATATGAATGAATCATCCAATAGGACACCTTTCCATGAATGAAAAACAGATGGAGCAGTAGTAACAATTGAGTGGTTTAAATCAAAAGATATTAGCTAAGCCAAAGGAGCAGATATATATCACAAGTGCTTGCTTCACATAAACGTAAAGGAGACACTGGCTTAAGGTAGACCTCAAACCAAACCTTTTAATTGCCAAATGCAGAGCCAGCATCAACCATAAAGTTCAATGAGGCAGTTTGAGTGAGAATGAACTTACTACCACATTTAATGCATGGAAAATTCAGATTTCCAGGGGCATTCTGTCTCGATTGGACCAGTTTTTGGTCAAAGGTGTTCTGAGCTCAGGATTCTTGCCTGTAGCAAGACAAGCTATTACTTTCCAAACTCTTTTTAGCAATCCACTTTTAAGGCTGCATCCAAAGAAGAAGCAAGGACACAGAGACAGAAAACATGCTGGTAAGCCGAAGTGTTTACTTTGCAATTCAGGTCTCGGCTGATCCTATTTTCTGAAGATGACATCCCACCCTTCAAGGTCCAAGCACTTAAAAAGTTAAAACAAAGTGACATGATTAAAAATTGGCAGCATTCTCGCATTTACTTTCCTTGTCAATGTTTTCCTTGTCAATGTTGCCAATGTTTCTTATTTTGGAGCAACTCAATTACGGTTTTTATTTGTAGACTTGACTTATATCTTAGCCTTACCTGGTTTTGGCTTTCTTTTTTGTTTGTTGTTTTTGTGGTGGTGTTTGGTGGGAGGAGGAGGAGGAGGAAACATCCATTTAATCAATGAACAGCAATTCTCTAGACCAGCATCTGGAGACTGCTACATTATTCGAAGCACCAGACAAGCCACGCAACTGATACTCCCACTGGCATCCAAAAACAAAGTGCAGCTGAATATAGCCCTGAAAATCAATATACACTAGGGAACGACCTCGAGGATCGTGATAAATGCGCCCTGCGTCAGAAAAAGGAATTCCTAAAATGCTGAGGACACGTGTGATTGCTGGGCACTGACCAACTTGCATCTACTTCACTTTCGGCAATAAGTTACCTAGAGTTAATCTTGGTGTAAAGCACTCTAGGGGGCTCTGCAGCACGAAACACTCCAATTAAAAAAAAAAAAGGAACTTGGATCAAAGCAAATATACTGCTAATCGAGTAGTCTTCAGCTTCTCCTCCACCCTCACTCTGGCTAACACTTAGCTAAAATTAGTAGGAATCAGGAGAAGGTGACAAAAACCAGGGCTTTTTATCACAGTATGAGATGGGACACTCCAAAATCCCTTAACCTTCTTCTATCTAGAAGAAACAAAATGTTTGCTACAAGCTGTAGGGCAATGGTATTCATATATTTTGAACAGGCGAGGGGAGAAAAATAAAAACTAAAGGCTTCCTCTTGATTTTCAAACCCCTCTAGGGTTGCAGATCCAGGCAAAACAATCGATTAGACACGTTAAAAACAGGACATGACAAAGTGACTAATAGATTGCATCTGAAAAATGCAGAATTTTTCCACTGAAAAATGCCTCAATCCACGATCAACTTTCCATGTAATATTTATCATTTTTCATTCACTGCATAGTATCGTTATTTTTAGAAAAACCAGAGGCAACAAGAACAGATTCCTGATTAACCATTCAATGGAACCTCTAAATGTTGGTTCCTATCTTGCCATCGCCTTCTCCCTGCTAAGAAGTCTAAAAACTTAATATAAATACTGTCACGCATTCAAAGGCTCTTCTCTCCCTCACCTGCTCTTATAGGGAAACAAATGCACAACACAGTGTTGCCTTTGGTGGAGAAGCAGGGAGACAAATTATTTTGAACACAACACTGTGAACATCCAGGACTAAACAAATCCTGTGAAATCTATAGTTGATCAGTGTGAACTAATAAACTGAGGAAGGGGAGGGAGAATAAAGAAAAACAGCAAGTTGGGTCTTGCAGTAAAGAAAACTTTCCTGCCAGTTACCTTTTATCTAAGAAAATAGTTCCGTATTCACACGCTTAAGATTTAAGTGCTGCTTCCAGCTTTTAAAAGAGAAACAAGTCATTAATAATTAATCCTACCTCCTCTATTTAATAACCATTTCCTTGTGTGTAAGGAACGAGGTGACAGACAAATGATTTCTCCAAGAAAAAAAACACACCAAAATAGGAGTTTAGGAGCTTCAGGCTCCTGCTCTTGACATCCTGCAGGATCAGGACATCTATGGACCATGTTCTGGGCATACACTGGGGTGGTTCTGACTCCAGCAAATGCAAAGATGCAATAAAAAGGGTTTAATTCCTTAGAGTCTTATGCACACTAATGCTGAAGTTCACATAATGAGTTTTGATACTCAGCTCTAGCTGAGCCAGAGATCCTAAATCTTCAAATTTCCTGCTATTCAAAAGGCCTAGAGTCTCTAGAGGTGGCAATTCACTCCTCTGTCCTTCATAAATAACCCCAAATTTGTTGACCACATTCTGGGCATGCTGCAAAGGCTTTTTTTTTTTTTTTTAATGGAACAACACAGCAAATCATCTGTGGAAATCTGAGAGCTGGCTAAAGTGTTACACAATGTTGAACTATGTTCAACACATGTAAACTATGTTCACATAGTCCTTGTTGAACTATGGATTACGAAGGTGAACTTTACTACTACTTTTAGTTGTTACAATGCTTATTTTATTGTCATTGAATGGGCTGCATTTAGTATTTTTAGCCTAGGACAGGAAATAACCTTCTATTCACTCTAACAATTTCTCAAGACCTCACTTTTAATAATAATTTTTTATCATCAGCTTTTCAGACACTATGGAGAACAGATATCTAACATTAAAAGACTGGGCTTTCTGCATGGGAGCTACAGCTTTGGAGTGTGATGAAGCCATGTAACATCCCCACCCTAACATGTCCCAGCGTGAACAAGGATGAACAAGTTCAGGTCTGCAAAGGTGAGAGCCTGCTGGGAGCCCTGAATCCCAGCTGACCAGCCAAGCTGCTTCAAAGCACCACCACACCAAGCTGCTTTGGTAACCTTCTGCAGGTGCTTTTGAAGAAGACGTACTGGAGAAACTAAGACAGTATCTGAGAATCCAATGTAGTAAAAGAACACCCCTTTCCTTTGAAGGGATAAATTAATAAAGGCACAGTATTCTGTTCTATGTTAGACTAACTGGACTTCCTCTCCTTGCTCTTAGAAACTGGGATTAATTGACGGTTTAAAAAGCCTTTAAAATGATGTAACAATATGAGTCTAGAGGCTCTTGCAGACCATTTATTTGTATGTACATCAGCATTTTTTTTTTCCAGATGAATGTGAAAGTGAGACTGGATATTCAAACCCAGGGAGAAGAGAACTCAAGCAGCTGAAATCTCATACATAATCCTATCACTGCCCCTGCCGGACTGCTCTTGTTCTTGCCAGTGTCAGGATCCAGAAGAGCCTCAGCAACATGCTGGAAGAGCTATCCTGAGAGATCAGCTGGCCAAGTGGCAGATTGGGAACCAACACACATCAGCACACTAGTAATTGTGCAAATGCAGCGATGGGAGACCAGTGTGTCCAGCTGAAGTGGCCTGGGAGGAAAGAAGTGGTGCAAACCCATGTGTAAGAGGAGTTTTAGGCAGCCACACATGTAAGAGGCAGTCTGCTCCTCACCATCATTAGGACTTCTACAGTCAAGCTCTTATAGGCGCTGCTCAGTTCCTATTGCAGCCACCATCATCAATTCCTAACATTTGCCAGCAGATTTCTATCAACCCTCAATAACTCATTAAAATACCACAACTGCTCACCTCTTAAACTTCAGCATGCCCAGTAGCCTCACAGACCTTCATTGGCCTGCAGATCACCCTTTGAGGACAACCCCAGAACACCGTGCAGAAGACGCCTGCCTGATCTGCAGCAGCTACTATGGAGAAGACTAAGGAGCAACAAGCACAGCTGCTTTTCCACAGCCTCTCCATGCAACTTTTCTATTTTGCAATGAATATCGCACAACACAAATCATTTGTCAGCTCTACGTAACCACTAGTTTAAGTGCTCCAATCATCACTATTACTTTTATCAGAAATTGGGAACACATCCTTGAAAGCCAATGGAAATGCTATGGAAAAAGGTGAATTTCTTTCCAAATTCAATAATTGGGTTGATAAATGCTTTAAGCCAGATAGCCTCAAAATTTCACATTATGTCATGACTAGCATAATGGAGAAAAAACAACTGATAAACTGAGACTGTTAGTCCCAGTTTGCAGTTTTATTACAGCAAAGCTTTTAAGTTTAAAGAGGAATAGTTTCCATCATATTCCATTTCAGCATTTTCCTTACAAATAACACATATCAAGCTGTTTTCACATTTCTGATACCAAAGAAATTGCCTAAGCTTGTATTCAATTGTAACAAAAAGAGCAACAATAAAGTTTATACTGACAAGACAACTACTTCACTAAGTCTTTCCAGCTTATCTAAGGTGCCATAAACAAAGCTTTTTAAAGAAAGTTTACTCATTCTAACACCCAAAGTACACTTAATGCAAATCTATTTGATCAAATCTAGAGGTCAGTATGGACAGCACATAAATGATGTTTAAGAGCATTATCTACAACATATCTAGAAATTTACACAATTGAGGTCTTTAAGAGTGGCTCCCCAGTTCTGCGCTACAAAAATCTCATGGCATCTTTCATTTTAAAAGCATAAGAAGAATAAAGTAAGAGGACAAGGGAGTTCTCCCCCTCCCTCCATATGATTGGGGCTCTTGGCAGACTGGGGTTAAGTCCACCCCTAAAATAAATAAATAAATAAATAAATACACAAAATTCTTAACACAAATAGTAGGATAATAGTAATAATAGCTAAGGAAAAGCAGCGTTTCCCAATAATTGCAACATTTCATCACCCTTCCTGCCCAGGCCAAAGATGCACTAATATTCTGGATCTGTAAAGAGAGAAAGAAGCATTAACAAGTTCTATCAAATTGACTATAATATTTCTGTGCGCAACATGGGTTGTGGGGTTTATGATTTTCTTTTTTCTCTTTTACAAGCAGTTATGAAGTTCAGAAGCACCAGTCAGAGGCAACGCAGTTTCAAAAAAGGAAAATGTTTCCTTTCCATGAATTAATCCTCAATTTGTACCAAAAATTGAGAAATCATTTTCCTAAACACACACATCTGCTAGTGCCTTGCCAATAACTGAAACATATTTTATTCAAGCTAATTCACTCCTAAAATGATTTAATGGAAAATGCTCTAAACATTTAAATTCCATAGTTGAAACGCACTTCCCCATGACACAGCATGTTTAGGACCGGGGTATTTTACATCCCTTTGTCACCCTCTTATATCAAAAAAACACAACTCACATGGATCAAACTTTTCCAAGGCACTTTCCTTCTCTTTCTTTAGTGACAAAGTCAGGCAGAAAAGCTTCTGGTTTTCCACAAATACACCAAAATCATTTTATCTCAGCTCGAAAAGTAATGCTGGAGATAAAGGATACTCATCGTCTTCTGCCACACTGCAAAGAGTTTCCTCCTTTGCTTTTTGCCAAAATGTGTGCTTCCAGGTTTTAATTAGCATTCTGCCAATATAAAATATGCATTCCCTCTCCGTACATACATTGCAAGGCTGAAGACAGTACTCCAACATTTAGCAGAAGCTGAGGACGCTTAAGCTCTCGGGAGAAAAAGTACCTGGGTGACCACTGCCCAAAGCCAACGTTGCTCCTTGCGTAAGGCCATGTTTTCCTGCTCCCTAGATAAAAGTCAGTCTTACCCATTGCCCGCCACCAGCACCATCAGCCTGAGCTTTCTAGCATGAGACAAGAATTCCCACAGCTCAAACCCTGGGAAAAGCCACTTGAGTCGGACAAAGATGACACTGCCTCTCTCACGTTGCACCCACTTAACACCAATACAGCTCTCCACTAACGGCTGGTTGTTCCCTCCGCCCTCCCCCCCCCCCCCGGTAGAAATGTCGTTAAGACAAGCAATTAAAAACATTCAAAATGCAGTGCAAAAGGGAAAAAATACATAAAATGCATAGAAGTCCATGACACCTTGACTCCATCTCCAGTCATTTGGGGAAAGCAGAGTGAAAGAATACTGAACTCTTAACATCAGATGCCCTGAGTTCTTACTGAGCATAAGCCTTCCTCCTGAAATATCCCTAAAGGAAGTATGAAAGATAACAAGCAACAGTAAAGTCAGCTCCAAGAAAAAGTGAAATACGAAGAATATCACATGCATACCACTGGTTCCCTGGTCCACTGAGAGCAAAAAAAGGAATGCAGTTCCTCTTGTACACCCAGACAGACCCACAAAATTGAATCTAGCAGATGGATAGCAAATGGGAAGGAAAACCTTTAAGCTGAACTGTGTTATTCTGGTAGTCTTAACATGAGATTGTCTTTCACAGTTAGGAAAATACAACATCCCTTACCTCAAGAACAAGTTTTAGAGTACACAGAGGGAAGAGAGACTTCTCAGGATCTGAAGCCAACCATTAGCACTTGATAAATGATCCTCTCTTCCTTTTGTGTTAAAAAAAAAAAAAAAAAAAAGCTCTCCCTGCTTAAAGATCTCCTTCCCCAGATATGCATTTAAGTCTGCAAAAATCTAGCTTGGGTCACAGCCCCCTTTTTTTTCCTCCCTAATCTATTAAGTTA
This sequence comes from Apteryx mantelli, assembly GCF_036417845.1. Classification (NCBI taxonomy): domain Eukaryota; kingdom Metazoa; phylum Chordata; class Aves; order Apterygiformes; family Apterygidae; genus Apteryx; species Apteryx mantelli. The sequence goes on from NW_027118462.1 coordinate 479,032, forward strand.
TTTTGAATAAGCTTCATTTACATTTTTTTCAACTTGCATTACCAGAAGCACTTAGATCTCCTGCAAGATCTCTTCCTTAATATAAAAGGGCCTAAAGGCATTTTTGGAAGGCAATGAAGAAGAGAAAGCCAGATTTTCAGATAGCTCGAACTCCTACCTGGAAAGTAGACAATGCTTTGTGTAACAAATCACCAAAATTATAAATACCCCTTATCCACCTCCAACATGTAAGTCCCAGGACACGAGCTATAGATAATCCCAAAGCAGAGTTAACTTGTAGCACTGGGACAACAAAAAAACAAAACAAATGCATACTTGTGGGGCTGGGTGACTATTTTAAGAGGGAGGAAGAAACAAGACAAGATCCAAGCCAGCTTTTTTACACAGACCCATTTCCATCCATTGTACAGAAGGACAGCCTGGAAGGGGAGGTAGAAGGATGGCCTTTTTGACCTCTCCTATAACATCTCATCTTTTTAAAGCTCCCCAAACTTCTCAGCAGTTAACAAGCTCTTACCAACAGCTACTGGCCTCAGAACCATGTGTTACTGAACTTGAGCTCAAAGGCTTTGAGGATCTATATAAAAGGGCTTCCAAACTACTTGAGTCCAGACTGGGTTAAGAAGTTCACAACTACACTGAAAGACACACTGAAGGCTGCTGGCACCTGGAAACAAAACACTCCTTTTGAGGAGAGAGAAGGCGGAAATTTGAAGAAAGCAGCAGACTGCTTTCCATAGCATTGCTGTATTTTGACCAAAATCGTGTTTTCCGTAGCTGGAAGTGTTGCAATTGTGAGCCACAAGGTATCTCTCCTCAGCTGCATGAGAAGCAGTCAGTCTCCAGGATGAACACCGTGCTTGCTTTGTTCTCTTCATACCAGAAAGACAACTCCCAAGAAGTACTACAGCAATATAATTAGAGGAGGTAAGAAAAAAGAAAACTCAAGAGCCAAGCATGATATGCTTTGATCAATCTAAGTTTGGCTTTGACTTTTTGCCCATTTCAACCCGTGGAAATCTTTCCTTATCAGGAGCAGCAGCTCAAAAAACTTACTTTGCTTCAGTTTCCCTTAGAGGCTGTGAAAAGACCAGTACGGTGCTGCTTTGTTCTGCTGTCCTCTCCTTTCTAAGAAAAAAAAGAAGCTCCAACGAGATCAGTCTCTCCCTAGCCCTTGCCAAGGGTGGGGGCTGGTTATTTAAGACTCCCAAGACAGTTTTGCTCCATTCTCCCTCAGCTCCCAAATCCCACTCACTCAGCCTGCGAAAGTAGATTTCTGCAAGTTCTAACACACTTCATTGCATCGTTTTACATTTGCATTCTGCTATCCCACTTACAAGACAGATCTGTAGAATATTATACTGCCTTCCCAGAATAGGAACAACATTTAATTAAAAAAAAAAAAAAGTTTCTTCTTACCAGAGAAGAACTTTTAACTCCTGGTGGTACAAAACAGATGTTGGAGAAGGTCCTAGACCCCTGGATAGAGTCCTGGGCAACATGCTCTAGGTGACCCTGCTTGAGCAGGGGGGTTGGACTAGATAATTTCCAGAGGTCCCTTCTAACCTCAACTATTCTGTGATTCTGTGAATTCCTTAAAGAAAGGAACCTCAATAGGAAGAAAGCAGAGCTGAACTGAGAGCCAGTTGAAAAGGCACAAGATCTTAAAGGTACAAAGATATTTTGTAACATGCAACAACAAGCACGCCAATTGTTCTTCTACATTTTATTCTAAGCAGCTCTGACTTTCATCCATGAGATTACCATTGGCTTAATTCTGCATGCTTATGGCTCTCATTTATTGCTCAATGCCTGCAGACTCTTCACTGCAATAGCTCCTTCCGTTCTCTACATTCTTAGCAAAAAAAGTCTCTTCCTCCCTTTCCTCTCAGGTTATGTGTTCCAGTACATTTGCATCTCTAGGACCCAGGATACTCGAACACAAATCTGTATTTGGATAACTCATGCATATTTCAAACTATGCAAAATTTTCATCCTCATCTCATACCTTGCTTCCTCTTCCCCAGCCTCTGAATTGTTGGCACTTCTCTCACAGACCAGCTGCTGAGACCCCACTGGATGCCTTGGTTCGTCTACCAAGATTATTTTACACTCATTGGCAAAAGGGACTCCTGACACATTAAAAGTATTAGGTGCTTTAAACTGAGAATGGTCACAGAAATTGATTTAAGCCTACAGTCAAGGGAGAGCCACCATGACTCATCCAGAAGACAATTCCTCAGTGCCTGCTTTGATTCACCCTGACAATGGAAAGACAATGGCAAGTTACAAGAGGAAATGTAGCCATCCGTAAGCAATAGCTGGAATTTACAAATTTCTCCTTCCCACCCTAGAAAAAGCTATCCAAAAATTCAGTTCTGTTCTGTTGCAAATGGGGAATCAACACTCGCTGAAATGCTCCTGTGATACGTGGGGGTTTTTTTTGCCTTATTGCTTCTCCACAACATATCTTTCTTCCAATGGCTAAACTATATGCATAATCTGCTATCGTAAAAATAAATAAATAAATAAATTGAATTAGATACAGTAACTCGAGGAAAGCAAGGTTTGAAAGAGAATTTTCTAGTCCCTTGTGTGTTCAGAAGCAGTTTCCAAGCCAAGAGAAGTGAGTCCATGCTACCACGGGGTTAACCCAAAACACTATTGCATATCGTCAAAATAATCTCAGATGTTCAGTACCTGGGATGCAAGAGTCTTGCCAGCCATCCTCCCTCCCCTTTACTTGAAGATTTGCATTCCTCAGTGGCTGCACACAGCCAAAACACTAGCTGCACATCCACTGACTGGGTGATCATGGATGATCAGTGAGGATGACAGAAGCCACCTATGGCGGGCATCACGTATTTATTTCCAGAACAACTTCTTGGCAGCTCAGGATTATTCTTTCATATCACACAAACTCAAGCGAGACCACATCCCTTCTTCACCGCAGCGATCAGAACAAACGTAGAATAAATTCAGAACGTATCAGGGAGGTAAACTCGAGGAAACTGTCTTTGCACACAAGTGTCTCAGCAACGGCTCAAGCTGAGCACGTCAAGTAATTTTAAGGCAAGATCTGTAACGAGGTATTATGGTCCTGGAAGCTTTTTCCCAGTAGATGTCACTGTCTCCAACAAATAGTGAACTGCAGATGTCTCCCATTGGCAATCAGCTACAACCCAAGATGAAATTCTACAAAAAGGTTTTTCTCTTGGGCAACCTAATTTCACTTTAAAAACCAGTAACACTGTAAATATTGGAAAGAAACTATATGAAAGCACAGGGAATATATGCGAAAAAGATTTTTACTGTTATTTTAGAATTAATTGTCCAGTTGCCTTCTCTCCCCCCACCCACCCCAATAGGAAAAGCATTAGGCAGGGAATCTGTGCATCCACTGCAGTGCCATGCAGCTTTATCGAAATTAAGCAAGAGCCTGCTCCTTACACAAATGGGGATAGTCTCCTTCCACTTTAAACAGCTTGCTGCTTGTCAAAAGTGTTTTGCATTCCCCTAATCCCTGGTAGGGAATGCCTTTTAACAGTGAAAAGCCGTGTTAACTTTAAAACAAAAAAGCACCAAAAGAAATTCACACAAACTGTAGTTCTGTGCAGAGGTTGCCTTGACAGAGAGGACAAAAGGAATGAAATAGTGTATTAACAAGTATCACTTGGCTGTTCTTTTAGAGCATGGAAGCTCTTCTTTGCAATGTATAGTCTCACATGGGACTAAAAAGTGAGGAGAAGGAAGAGCCAATCAACCCCATGGACTGCATTTGCGTAAATACCATAACCACCTGCCTATACACAGTGCATAAGGCCTATCCAGAGACAGTTTTAATGACATAATAAGAAATCTCGGTAGATTTTTAACATCTGGGTGAGGTCTGAAATCCATGAGGATTTCTTTTAAAGTTACTTCAAGTGACTGCATGATGAAATATTTTTCATGTGTTACAAAAGAAAAACAGAAATTGTTCCAAGAAATGTTCCATACAGGTCACCACAAGGAAAAAAATGTTTGCTGTATGCCTTAATATCTGATCCGCTTCTGCACTACAAGTACTACTTGGTTTGCTACAAGATAGTTGCCAAATTCAACCTTCGTAAGCAGGGGAACTACGCAGATGAATGGAGGGCAACAGACTGTGAACCACCTAAATATCATACAACCAAAAAAGCGTTAAAACAGCAGAAGACTCAGTTTAGGAAGGTCTAAAAGAGCACTTACACTTGTCCAATTATAAGCAGACCATCAGAGACTACCTATGCAGCTCTAAGTTTTCCCACTCATCCCTCCCTGCCCTCCCAAATGCTGCCTTAAAAAATATATATATATTTATATATATAGATATATATATATATGTTGGTTTCAAAATCAAATTAGCCTGATTAGGATAAAACATTAACAACATTACATTTTTGCTTTAAAAGCTTATTCCAAGTTTTTGCAAAAGAAAACACTGATTTATAACCACTGAAAATACTGGGCTTCAAGTCGCACATGAGCTGACAAAAGGTGCTGCAGTTTATGCTGGATACGGTCAAGCACTGTCAGCTTGCACATTGAAATGTTTGTTAAGTAAAAACAGTAGTAACCTGATAACTGCTACCGGAAAGGCAAGCCACAGTATCATAGCTATAGAGAGTTTAACAAACACATACTCCACCACAAGCAGGAAATTAAAAACCGCAGCTAAATAAAACAAAGACTGAGAGTTTCAAGCAATGCAATAAGCCAACTTACAAAAACAGCAATAACAAGAATTGTCATATTCTTAGTAATCAAAAATTATCTAAAAATCAAGGCTTGGGGGATTTTTTTTTTTTTTTTTTTTTTTGGTAAGTCATTCATTTCTCATTTGGCGACGGCAAGTAGAGAAGTGTAAATTAAGATACTGTTTTTTCCTTATGGCTCCACTTGGTCAGTATTAGTCAGAAAGAAAAAAAAAAAAAGCCAACATAGGATTTCAGTGTTTTGTGGGTTTTTTTATTTTTATTTTTTATTATCTGAAGATATTTGCGGCCCGTTTATCATTTGAAAGCCAAGCTTGCAGCAACTTGCTCTCTGTCCCAAACCAAATGCAAGCAGCATCTCACACAAGGTAGACAAGTCAATTACAGCTTATTCCGGGAGGGAATCTTCACACAGAAGGTGGAAAAAATTTTTTGAAAAAGTCATCATCAGCAAATGCAGAGAGTAAGGGGGGAAAAAAAAATCAAGACTGGTTTCTTGTATCGCCATTAAACAAATCTTGCAAGGGAGAGGTGAGCGTGAACAGGTAATATCGTATTCCTAAAGGTACAGAAGTCCAGTGCCTTTGCTGGACAGTCACTTTTGCAAGACCAATGGGCTTCATGAATGCTACTCAGAAGCAGTACAGAAAACAGTCAAAGGGCCAAAGAGGTCTATTTTACCCATACACCTAGGAAGGCTGCAAGAGAGATTCAACAATTCTCAGGGTGGGAGGGCCATGCATAAAGTAAAGCATGTAAAATGTGCAGGGAAGACGGCAGCTTGAAATCAGCAGATTATTAATCTGGAGCTGCTACAAAGAGCACCCAGAAACACCATGTTGGTACAAGTACAAGCGTCCGTGCTGCTTCCTAGCAGTAAGCCATCTCCGATGCTGCTGGAAGCCCACCTTCATGTTTGTTCCTAGTGACAAGAGTTTTCTGCCAAAAAAAAAAAAAAAAAGTCAGGTGTAAGTCTCTTGGTTATGCTTCTGTCTCTGCTAAATAGACACAAAGATGAAAAGGTGCTCTGAACTAGGGCAAGATTGGATAAAATAGCCCAGTCTTTTTTAAGTCAGTCACCTCCCAGGTGATGTTGCTTTCACTAGCAAGACAGAGAAGATGTATGCAGCACAGAGTATGATCTAATATTTTTAAAGAATATTTTCATTTAATGCAAAACTAGCCTTGAACACTCTCTTTCTCAGAAGATGAAAGTAAACTTAAAAGTAACACCCTTTCTTTCACACTTGTTTCATTATGGACTATGGCAACAGCAAGTCCATATTAGGTATCATTGCTGTTCAGTTGTGCTCTATATGAAATGAACAGTGCATCACCAGAAAACAACTGTGCTGGGTATCTGGAACACCATAAAACAGAAGGTTTATTATTTAAGACAATGTTATCATGTTAATTAACACATTTACATATATATGCATGTGCATATACATATATATGTGTGACTGTGTAAATGCATATATATGAGTATTGTCCTAATACAATAACATATGCCCTTAGCTTACATGAACATCAAGTAACAGCACATTCAGTAAACTGAATCATATACCAAAAAAAAGCAAGAAAACTTAGAAGGAGTATAAAGATGGCCAATTTATTTGGAGATCTTCGACTTTGACACATCTTTGTGCAAGCTTTATTCTCCCCTCTTTAATGTGGGAAAGAGCAATTGCAATTCGGCGGGTTCCTTAGGCGGCAGGTTCTTGGTTTCCCACTACAAGTGCTTTACCCGTTCAATGGTGACAAAACACACAGCAATTGCCTGTATTATAACAGGACATTAATTTTGCGCACTGCATAGCCCACTAAAAAGAAGCTCAGGATATGCAGAAAACACAAGTGAAAAATCACAAAACAGACCTTGTGAAAAATGATCTGCAACAAGAAACAGCAGAAGAGGTTAAGTTGTTCCACTACAGAAGTGCATTCTCCTCTTGCAGATGCCTCTGACTGGCATCTAGCACGAAAATTACCAGGAATAGCCATAAATTTACATGTAACGTGCTTCCTCTTCGGAGGAATGACAAGGCCCAAGACAAGCCTAATGTTAGGCACAACATGTGATTATATAAACCATTCCTGCAGCGCGACCCTGCCCAAACACCTTTAACCGTACGGTTCTCAATCGGGCCATTCCTTATGCTGATTTAAATAGCCCTAAGTAGAAGTATGAGATTTTGTTCTTGTGCCAAGTCATTTTGAGACACTAAATGACTACATGGGATCTCAGGATGACAAAGCTGACACCAGTTAAACAAGGCGAGTGCCAGCAGGTGAAGAGGAGTCGCCTGACATTTGCCACCGTTCATGACATTTGTTACTAACAGCGATGTTCACATTCTCAGTTTCTCATTTCCTAGAACTAGTGTTTCAGATGAACATTAATCAAAAAAAAAAATCATACCTTGCTAGCTGATAAATAAATGCCTCAATCATCTTTGGCTCTCACTTTCGATGTTTTACATATCCTCAAAAATTAGACAGGTATTTTAATATCTCTTTTCTCCGGCCAGTGGCAGGGAACCACCACTCTGCTGCTCTCTCAAATATTATCATGCCTCGCTTTCGCTGGTGCAACAGCACTCAGAGACAACCTAGTCAAACTAAAAATGACAATCAATGACCTCCCCGAAAAAAATCAATTTTGGCCCACATTTCAATACACAGGGCACCAAATAGCAAGAATTTCTCATCCTTTGTACACCACATGCAAAGCAGCAGCTGAAAACACTTAACATCTGCTACTTCTGTTACTCCATATATAAGTCCCCCTGCTCTGTAGGGCTTTTTGTTCTTGAATTGAAAAATCCATGAAGGCAAAGCCAGTCGGACCACATTTAAGCACTACACGAGAAGGACCTGAGTCAGACTGAAGCCTTTGGACAGGCTTTTAATACAGAACGAGCAAGCTGAAGCTCACACAGGACAGACCTGCAGCACAGAGAAACCGTTCTCCGTTCTGTATCCACCGATACCTGAACCCACACATTTAATGCAACTCTGACAAACGGGAAAAAAAAAGCTTGATTTGCCACTTACCCATGTACTAGTCCACCACATTATCCAATAGGTGAAGCAACCAGTACCAAAAAAACAACCCTTATCCATTCCTAGCTATACATCCTGTGTTTTGACTCTCCTCTCTGATACATCAGGAAGTCACTGAGCAATACAAGAGAAATTCTCACCGCTTTGCTTCCAAGTACTACTCAATACCCAAAGCATGTATTTTGATAGTTTTCTCTGAACAGATATTGTTTTTGATCTACAGTTTAAAATTCATCTGTGCCACGGCATTGTTGTCAGTGTGTATTCCCATCTCCAGCATACTTGAGGTTTGACCTTTTCAGATTTACATTTACAACATTCAAAGTCTTTGAGAGCTCTGTTAAGTCCCATTACAGAGAAAAATGAACTGAGAGGAATTTCTGGAATGGGGACTGGAGTACTGATGTTTCCTAAGGCAAAACACATACTGTTTGTATTTGAATTTACTAATATGCTGGCAAAGAAGAGAAAATTGAATGACAAAAGCAACCTAACTAGCTGGAATCTTCTGAAAGATGGAAAACAGACTTCTAAGTTGACCGACAGAAAGGAAAGAAAACGCAGCAGTTAATGTTCAAGGGTAACAAACAGTAATGCTCTAAATTAAGAATGCAACACCAAAAAAAAAAAAAAAAGGCAGACCACCAACTGTATTTCCAAATGAAAAAAGGTTAGGCATTTACTAACAAAATTGCTCTACCACATATCAAGCCTCTTCTCCTTTTTTGCAGATGCCATATTTCTTTTTATAGTGTACTTAATTTATATAGATAGCTTCCATTCAGCTGTACTGTATTCCATTCAGTACTAATATAGTTAGTGTGTTCTCCACTTTCTGGGTCCCCGTTCCCACCCCTCGACTGGAACAGGCCATTTTCTCCACCACTACCCCTAAGTAGAAGACATCCATGCTTTTTCTAAAACATTGATCACTTGTAATATATACTTACACCCCAAAACAATGGATTTACCAGCACTACAACGCTATCTGACGTTACTTGTGCAGTCACACGAGAAGTCAGAAGCAGATTTCCTGCTCAACTCGAACACAAGATGAACCTTCTTCTGTGTGCAATATCTTTGAGTTGGTCTGTTCAGCAAAGAAATAACAAAATTGGGCCTCTTCAATCCTAGCTGTTCTTCATTGCTATAAAGCACCAACATCTGGAAGTACTTCCAAGAACACACAACAGAAGACACCATCAGTACTAATAGTAAGCTATGGCATAAAGGAGTTTCCTTTTCAGGGGAAAAAAACCCTCTTAGTCAGTAATGCTACTAATTGCAATTTAACCCTTCTTAAATACTTTAGTTTTTAGCATGCTGATCACTGAAAACAAAGAGCATGAGGACAAACAGGGGGAATAAGTTTAAGGAACAGCAGCATATTCCATACACTGTCCACCAGGACCAGCCACCTCCTTTAACACGACCTTGTATCACAGCAAATGCATAGAGGTTTCAGCTTTGCAGACAGAGAAAGCAGACAGAGGGGAGGGTGGGAGGAAGAATATACAGATGGCCCAAGAGAAAGATGCATATTTGATGGACAAGAAACACATTCGTTGAAAGAACTGCATGTGCCTTGGTGAGCCATCCAGGTGAGGAGGTCTGAAGGCGCTTACCTGAGCAGTAGAGATGAACATAACATTCCAGTTAATTGCTGACAATTTAAATTCTTTCAAATATACTGGGACTGCTCATAAGGCAATAGGTGAAAGCACATTTAAAGTTAAGTTTCATAAACACAAGCTAAGCTCCCATGGCTGCTTTCTCTACCAAGGTAGATGTGCTCACCTCTTCATGCTTGATGCAAATCAAGCATGCCAACCTGCAAACTCAGTTTGGTACCCTGCAAAATCTTAGCCCTCCTATAAAATATTCAGTCTCATAAAATTATTCTCCCTCAAAAAAATTCAGCTGCAATGTATAATGAATTGGTGAGATTTAAAATATTTTATCTTTTATACAAAACCTGTAGATACTTTGAGTGCTGTATACTGCACAAACAGGAATGATACATAAATGCACATATATGATACTTTAGCATAAATCAGAAACATTTTCCTCAGCTGTTTATAATTTCTTCTACTTTACTCCAATGCACAATCTATCCATCCTGTCCTCCCACTAATAACTCCGGAAAATTATGATCAGTGGGAGCCACAAACATCCAGCGGAAAGTTAGACAGGGTCAAGAAACTGATGGTTGATTGCAGAAGGAACAAAACTCAATATCCTCACAGAGATGGAGACTAGAGGAAAGTATTGTGCAAAGGGAAACAGGAAACACTGGAGAACACAGGACTCCAAGAAGGGTGCAAAGAATTAGGAAAATGGGACACAATCAGCCAAAATCAGACCTCAAGAGTCCTGGGAAATACTACCTGGAACTGCAAGCCAGCTTGCTTTTAGAGTTTCTCTGAAAGCTTACCTGGGAGATGGAGAGGGAAAGGAGAGGTCACAAATTTCTCTAAACTTTTGAGCAAATCAGCTAAACAACTGAGAGCAGAGCTTTATTGCACTAAAGAGCTGATGGCCGGGATGCAAGCTGGTACTACAATACCCACCTTCCAAAATCAACTAGTAAGACTGAGTAGGGGTGGTTTTCTAGCAGTCTGAGTCACACTGTATGCACAGTTCTCACAATCTGAATGGCATGGCCTGAAAAAATTACTGAGGTAGCAGAAGCAGTGTCTTTAAATCTTTAAGGGATGGTTGATTAGCCCCACCCCACCAAAAAAGAGAAAAAGGGGGGGGGGGGAGATATTTTAGCACATCAAGAAAAGAACTCTGTATCCCACTGACAATTTGGTATTTCACTCTATTTCTTTAATTGTAGTTACCATCACAAATCCCATATTCAATAGTCTTTGGGAACTGAAACAAACAGAATCATTTCACATTTGGGAAACCCACTGAGATAAAATTATATGTAAAAACTTGTACAGAAGTTAACTACAGAACTAATATCAGTGCAGTTAGGATTACCTGAGTAATCAATTCCAGGCAGACAAGAGTAGGAAGAAGCCAGTATTTGTGGACTGTTCATATGAATCACTAAGCGAAAGACCCAAATCAGATTCTTCCACCCTGGCTGGCCAAGCACCACGTCAGGGGAGGTGACGTTTCCAGCTCTGTGGAGCAACAGCACACCTCAAGGTGATGCACGGGCAGCCTTGCAAAAAGGGCCAGGTGAAAAACAAGATGCTCCCAGCAAGCACGGGAAATCCATTCTGGTACCTCTAGGGAAAGGACACTCAACCCAGGTGACTCTGGACTTAAAATCACAGAAGCAGCATTCAGTAAAGTCAAAACCAACTCACAAAATATTTGTTCCTTTGTTTTCAGGCTGAAGATGCACCTGACTTCGTAACTAGCTGGCTCTTAGACACAGGCTTTTAGATCACACCAAAAACAGTTTAATACAAAGCAGGCAGGTCAGTCCAATGGTTTAAGCTTTCCACATATAGGGCTGTAAGTTTTCTTTAGAGTCATGAAGGCTGTACAATGTGTTTAAATCATATAGTATCCATAATACCTTGGGAGAACACTCATCCCAGAGAGACTCAGCACAAAACAAGTTACAAAGAGAATTAGGAACACCAAAAGTTAATTGCCCATTTTTTGCTAAATACTTAGATAAACAAAGTCACAGAAGAACAACAGAGTTCTGTATCTTGATGGACATTTAAAAGTTCTATAGATGAGAAGTGAATAGTTCTAGCCATTTGAATGAGTTACCCAAATTCTTTGAACAAACTTTAGAAGTGGTATGCTTTTTATTTAAGTACTACCTGTTGGAAATGTGGTGAGAGGCAAAACATAAGTACAGAGAATGTTTACATCACACAAACTCAAATTTCACCCAAAAGAGATTATATAAATACTTTAATCTGAAACCAGTGACAAGCTCTAAGACAAAAACAAAATTTCTCGTGCTGTTAGACATCAGGTTGGGATGTGCAGAATGCTCCCAAGAAGACATCTATAACAGAAATGTAAATATATTTGCAATTACAAACGAATCTGGAGTAAATCGGTTTGGCACTCCCTTCACAGGAAGGAACAAAACCAAAAGAAGAGTTAACAAAATGTAGTTCAGACCATTAGTAAACATCATTAGCAGATGATGGAGCAAGTTCTCTAGAAACTTACTATCCTCAGAAAGGGCCCGTAAGTCCCTTTCTGTAGCCAAGACTTAAAAAAGGAAAGTCTGTTCAATCCCTACATGACTTCTCTTGTTTAGAAGTCTAGTCTCTCCTTAGTTTTTTTACTTTAATTTTAGTTGAAGCAAATCACAACCATTTCTAAGTAAGAGCAATTTCACAGGATTAACTCCTACTTCAGTGTCTTAAATTTTGAGACCATATCAGCAGACGAACAGTCACAGCAGAAGACCTGTAGACTGGAATCATTAAAAGCATGGTAAGAGCTGAACTACTGCAATTAAAATCCTTCAGTAGTAACTAAAGAGCAAATAAAGGTAGAAAAACTTGTGGTTTTCTTTTCTGTAACTGTCTCGACAAGAAGTGTGACCACATTGACGCATCCACACCCAAGGAATTAAACAGCACTTGAAGTAACAAGCTATTATGTAGACCTGGAAACATGATGTTTCAACGCTGTTGCAATTCTAACAGGCCAGGTTTACTGCAAGCCATTTGATGTTGTATTGTCAACTTCAATGCCAGAGTATCCATTATACACCAATATATTCGATATCAGACTCACCATTTCAAACAACTCTTAATAAAGAAAGCTTCTTCAGATCTTCATTGTGCTATATAACATAATCTTTAATGTTGTCCTTTGCTAGTGAGGCATAATTTGAAAATGCAAATGTAACTTTGCACTGAAAGTTATAATGCACGTGGCTCACTGCTGTGGACATGGAAAGATTAAATTCACAGCTTATATATAACAGAAAATGAACTTGTACAAATAGCTGAAAGGCAAGAAAAGTTAAAAAGTTGCACCATAGTTAAACACTGTTGTATTTATCATCAGTCTTTAGGAGAATACCTATAATTATGCTATGTTAGTAATTAAAGCAGACCAAAAATGCATATAGTTAAATCATTTTTGATGCTGTTCCTGGACACTGAGGCAATCATCTCACCTTTCTGCGCTGGAAAGCAGCCTACTTAGTCCAGTACTATTTACTTCTAAAAGTGAAGCATTTTTACTGAACTAACAGTGGAACAATGAAGCAAAGAAACCCAAGAATAAGAATGTGTGACATGGGGTCTTCACAGAACAGCACTCTTCAAAAACCCCAAAATTTCAAGGATGGCTTTATCATGACCAGTTTCTTGTTCTACAGTTAGCATGGACACACAAATAAATAGAAGAAGGGCTAAATATCACAAGCTTTGCTTTGTTTTCTACTTACTGTAGCAAAGAAAATGCTCCTTGAAAAAAACCTTTCTTCAGGCATATCTTCAGTGGTTAGTGGAACACCTCCACCGTTCCTTCTCATCTATCTCTGCTCCTCACTTAACTGTATGCTTAGCTTGTTAAGAAGGCAGGCTGTTGTCAGAGTTTAGGTAATTTGGCAACCACTTGCCTCGCGGAAGAGCAGTCAATCTGCTATTACTATATTGGCAGCATATTGTGCCAGCTTCCCTAAACACACGTCAAATGAATAATGAAACCACGTAAGACAAATCTATTTTTACTGTTGCGGACACCATTGGAAATGCAAGCAGTCCCTTACAATATGGTGTTTTTATTATGCACATAAAATTATGATCAGTCCTCAAAAGTAGATAGTAGCTATAGAAGTCAAAAGACTTTGAACACGCAGTTTGGAAACACACGGATCAATGGAGTTCTTGTTTACCCTGCAGTTTAGGAATTTTCACTTTTAAGGATGCATTGCACTAATTCGATGCTATTATAATATGGCTGAGCTGGGGATTTCCTGGTAGCAGCTCCTCCGCACAAAATAATGCACACTTGTTACGGTGAGACTGCACTACTCCATGTAATACAGACAAGTATATCCACATGTGTGCATAACAGGATGGAAATATTTAAGACTAATCCAAAAAAAAAAAAAAAAAGCAATGGTATTCAGACACAACATAACTGACAATTCACAGCTATACATTCACATTTGCTGTAGAGGCAAAGACCTCTCCTGAAAAACAGCACAGCAGAGCTGTGAAAACCCAGCAGGCAAATTCCTAAACATATTCACGGTTTTTAGAGCAATGACTGGCACAGAAGAGAGCAGAAGCTTTTTCCTATCTATCTCCTGGTGTTTCCTCAGATGATGACTACCATAAAAAAGAAGGGGGGAAGTTGAGAAAAAGTTGATCAAGGGTCAGCGGAGATTTCCACAGGAACAAGCCACTGAGGAAGTTATCAAAAACCAAACCAACCAACCAAACAAACCAAAAAAACCCAACCTTTCACCTCAAGTCCAAATCTCAGGTAGGAATTTAGGACTTCCCAACTTCACGCTGTACACAGGCATACACTTTCCACCAGCATTTGTCCACATAATCCCTGGATCAAAGAAGCAGGCTCAATGACAGAGCCCTGAAAGCATTTCAGCTACTATACTGCTGAAGCGTCAAAAGGTTTTAGAAGCATATGTGTATGCAATTATCTAATAAAATCTAACTTCGCTCAGTGAAGTGTCATAAAACAGGAAGCACTGGCCTGTGGATTTTGAAGAAACTTAATATTAACAGTTTTTAGTCCAGGAGATCTACTTAATATTTCCTCCTTCTGCTTAAAGAGTTAAAAAAATATATCATGAAGAAGGTTCAGACTACTGCAAAGAATCTCAGAAAGATCACAAGCAACCCCAGGACATGGAAAGCTAATGAAGAAGAGTTAAAACAGCCTGAAAATTTCAAAGTGCAATCTTAGGTTACAGAATGACAACATATCAGGGTATTTAACAATTTCCATTTAAGTCAAGCTAACAGAAAGATTTAACACAAATTTTCACTGAATTACTAGCAAAAGCTTTCCTTTCGTTTAGAAGGGAAAAAATACTTCCCCTCCTACTTTTTCAGATTGTCCAGGATTCAGTTAGGAATGGAGATGAAGCATGAAAAAGTGCCAAGATTAAGTATGGTTTGACTGATTACAGCTTTCCCCTTGCGTTTGGCTCTTTCTCAGCACAAGCTTTCTGCTTCTCCCATCTGCCAGGCCATACACTATCACAAAACCCAATGAAAACCTGCAACATGCCTAATTTTGACTGCATACTTTTGAACAAACAGGGCAAAACCTCACATAAAATACCTCTTCTCTTCCCTGACTCTAGGTTTTTCTTGAAAAGAAGTATTTGTATCTGCTCTGCACCAGGAAGACCTGCAACAGGACTTGTGTCACAGCTTACTCTTTTAAATAGCCACCTGGATTCTTTTCGGAGGCAAAAGTGTTATTAATGCAGCCGGCGGTGGTGGGAACGGAGCAGCAGCTATGCCTGTTTACAGAGCTGAAGCCGGTCTGCACCTGTGCAAACTCCCCAGAGGAACAGAGTCCCCACGTCACCGAGGCCCTCATTTGGCTGGCAGACCTTTTCCGGACGCTTCACGTGTGCACATGGGACTGACAAGCCCAATTGACTTCTCCAGCTGGGCATGCCCCACCAGATGCACGTCTTCCCTTGTCACGCTAAGCTCCCCGGGGTCAAGGAACTACCAAACACAGTGCAACTGCACCTATCATGTGCCAAACCAGAAAGACACTTCATTAAAAAGCAGCTGTTGAATGAAGATTAACATTCCTAAACATTTCAAAGCTTGTGTGGGTATATAAGAAATTTGGAGATAGAGCATTAAACAGGTGACGTGCAAGCAAAGGCTTAAAAACCTGTATTATGTTGGTTTTGAAGGTCCTCCCTTTTTTATGCAGAAGAAAGAGTCTCGGTTCTTTCAAAGCCTTTTGTAATACTGATGCCCTTTTACTCCCTCATTAGCCTTATGTGCAGCCATTTGCTAATTTCGAAATGCAGTTGTTCATAAATCAAAGTTCAAAAAGTGCTTAAGAATAATTTAGTCACTGCAGCTGGCAACCGTTGATCTTTACAACTTTAGTAACTTCTTAACATGGAAATAGCCTTCTATTGACAGCATCAGTCCAGGCATACTACCAAATACTCTTGGTTGATGGGCAAGTTATTGGTAGCACATGAATGTTAGCAGGATTAGGTGGCAAAATATCAGCAAAAGTACTCAGCAGCCACTTGTCAGCTGAGTGTTCAGCTGATGAAGACATGCAAGGCAAGGACTGGTGTGATAGTCACAAAACTCTAGTCTCAGGTAGGTTCAAAGGAAAGGACATTTCCAGTGTCCAACCAAAGGAAGATTAAGAGAATCCACATGTGCATGCCATTAAGCAACTGGAATTTCTCAAATATCCCACGAGTCAGGGAGGAATTTCTGCTCTAGGCCTAACTTAAGTTGACTCTTCTGTCATGTCTCCCACCCCACACATCTACAACTGCCACCAGATTGCCTAACAGTGTCTTCCCAAAATGCTTCTAAAATAGCACAGTGAAACCAATGTTGCAATTTGCAGACAATTTCTTTCCTTTATATACAAAAGTAGGTTTGTGTGTGGCTGTGTATATAGACATAGCAATAAGATAAGTTCCTTTTTTTTTAAAAGCTTTTCTCCTAAAGCATATGAAAACAGGAAGCTTTCGCTTAGGAAGAACTTTAAGAAAAAAAAAAATACAACCCTCCCCCTCCCCCAAATCCTTTCTTTGAAGCATCCTTAATCAAACAGAAGAAATCAATACATTTCAGAAGAGGATCGGGTAGAACAGATTTCCCTATTTTCAAAGAAGAAGTCTGTTTTACATTCATCTCTTCTATATAAAAAAATTGAGTTTGACTAACAGAAAAACTGCAGAAAAAAACAAGCATCTAGATGATAACACCGTGGTAACCACCAATACCGTCCACTTCATAGCTCTGATATCTTTAGACCAGAAGGACAGACAGAAAGATAGTATGACCAGGGCCCTTCAAGCAAGCTACTTAATTTATTAATAGTATATGAATAAATACAGATTTCTCAGTCGAATAATCTATAACTATTAGCCAAATATATGGAACACACCTCTGTCATCACACTCAACATGGGAAAGGAAAGCCTGCTGAGTTGACCAGTATCATGATACTTGGAGAAGCATCAGGATGACTGTTGTAACAACTCACAGCAGAGATTTGATAAGAACAATCGTGTTGCATATATATGATGTAATGGACTGATAAGTACAGGTTTGAAAGGACTAGATGGGTTTAAAAGCTGTGTTCTTTTTTTTCAAAAATAACCCAAAAACTGACACTGCTTTTTGGTTCCCAGAGTTTACTGTTAGTTATTTCTTGTCAGTATGTCAGTCCTCTTCCCTGCCTCTACA
Organism: Apteryx mantelli; assembly: GCF_036417845.1. Classification (NCBI taxonomy): domain Eukaryota; kingdom Metazoa; phylum Chordata; class Aves; order Apterygiformes; family Apterygidae; genus Apteryx; species Apteryx mantelli. Next base: position 496,231 of record NW_027118462.1, read on the forward strand.
GCCAGCCATCTTCACGTTTCAGTTACCTCTTTGCTAGTCCATTCCACAGGATTACAGAAAAAAAAAATCAGCTAGCAATGATATCCATAGACCTGGGGGAAAGAGGCAAGCAGGTCGGTTAGTGCTCATTCATTCCCTGCAGGGAGAAACTTACGGTCTCCAAAAATGGGACAGTTAAGACCAACCAAAAGTTACAGTCAGTGCATTCAGAGGAGAAAAATGGGGGGGAGGGGGGTGACAAAACCTGTACATGCCCTAGGATTTTATCAACATGTATTGATTTATAAAAAGTTTGGTAGAACATGAGTAATTAATAGACTGCCATATGCCCATGTGCTGCATCTGCTACAGCAATTTATTATTACAGTTATTTTATTAGTTTCTTTGGGAACTGAATGAGATAAGGATCAGCATCCTGACACTTGGAAATTAGCTCATTTCCATGATTGCTAGCAGAAAAGCAGGAATTAATTCTCTAATTTTATCCTTAAAACTAGCGAGAACAAGTCCAATCAAGAAAAGAAAAATGTTTCTAAGAGGAAAAAAAGGTTTGGAAGAGCAGTGGCCTTATTATGCTGGCAAGGCTACAGCCTATGAGATCAATGTTTTGACGAGCACAAAGGACTGGTGCCAGAAGGGGACGGGAAGGAGGAGAAAAGACTTCAATGCACTGCAAGCATGGAGAAAGGAAGAGACAGGGAAGTGGATAAACTAGCTCCAGGGTGGGTTTAAGGACAAAGGACAAGAGAGCATGCTGCTATAGGAACAGAGCTAGCAAGCAGCAAGGCACGTGAGATACGGGGCTTGAAGGCAGGGAGAAGGAGGAGAAAAAGCTGCTCTCACCTACAAGTGCATACTAAGAGGTTAAAAAAAAGGAGGAGGATTTACACTGGATGCTGCATCCTGCAGGAGAGCAGACAGCTTGCCTAACTGCTAGACATCCCTTTGGAAGCCCTCTTGATGAAGGTAACAAACAGGAACAGCTCAATAGCTATTTCACAGATCTCTAGGTAGGCACCAGCAATTTTAAGAGAAGCTAAGACTTTTTTTTTTTTTTAAACATCTCTCCAAAAGACTTTGTGCGTATTGGCAGCATGAAGTCGTCCCCCTGCCGCAGGCCGAAGTTCCCCAACAGATTTACTTCTAGGCTTGCAATCCACTTCAAGGTGGGAGCTCTGTTTCTGTACTTGCCACTGAATGGCTCCCAAGTCCCACTGCAGCCACATTTCTGAGATCAGGAAGCACTGATTTTGTTGTCTAAAAGTACAGATAATTCTGGAAGGAAGGACTCCCACGTTTGGAGATATGTAAAGATGATTCTACAATGAGTTTGATTTGATAAAAGTCCTTCTTAAAACAAACAAACAAATAAATAAATAAATGTGAAGACAAATCTGCATCCCTTTAGAGAAAACACTCATCACAGCAACCCTGGGAAAAACCCCTGTGCTTACAGGCAGAAGCCCAGCTGATAGTTTCAAACGCTTCAAAAATAACACACCATATCATCAGGAAGGGTCTGGGGGACAGGGAGGAGAAAATGCGAACCTTACATCTCCCAGTTTAACCACACGCTCTTTCCCTTAAGCCCGGACCATTGAAACCAGTTTCAAGAGAATCTGCTTGAAACTGCCATTTGCATCCTTGCTAGGTCTTGTGTTCCAAACTGTGAACAAAGCCTCTCTTAAATGTGGTTTGATTGACGCAAATCAAGAGCTGAGCGGGTGATTCACAATTGTCAGAACGTAACACTTGCATAAAAACAGCATGTGGACAAACTTGCTGATGCATCCAAATGCTCAGCACATACCATGAAAGGCATCAGAGTTGAACTTAGACCACTCACTCAGGATAAGGCCCTTTCATTCTTTCTTACAAAAAGTAATTTGGATTTTCCTTGGTAACAGATAGTGTTGTAATAAATCTTCCGGCACAACTGTGTAATAAGCATTTTGCTGTATTTCTCTACTCCTTGAAAGAGAAGATTAGTATGTCAAATGTAGTTAAGGGATAACCCATAACCACAACCACTCATTTTCTGCAGTTTGACAGTAGGACTGCCTCAGTGACCACTGTTTATTTTGACCTTTCGGTACCCAATTTAAGTCCATTTCCCCTTCCTCCATGGCAAAGACATTTTTCCTTCCCTCTCCATTCTTTTCCCATAAGCTTCACAGAAGTGTGAGGAAGAGCAGAGCCAGAAAGGTCAGTGGCTGGGGACAGAAACCTTGAGTTCCATTCCATATGTGTGCCTTCAGGAAAGAGCCGAAAGCAGCCTCAGACCCAGCTCCAAGCTACAGCGGTTCTTGCCTTACCCTGAACTGGTCCCACAAAGAGGACTCTTTCTATTTTTCTTGCACTTCATGTTGGCTCTGCATAGGATGTTCACAGATGTAGATAAGAGACAGATAAAACCAATCTTTCTATACTCTGCATGTATGTCACACTCCAATGTAGCTAGAAGAGACACCAAGAAATGCAAATGTGATCTCACTGACTCCATACCTTCACACTCAGAGCAGTCCAGTTGGTCTTTGGTCTAGATCCATGCCATGAGATAATTCCAGCTGTCTCTTGGAGGAGCTGGCACCCTTTCACAGGAAGACAGTAGTGTCAAAAGCATGCTTCTTACTTACATGAAGCCACATCTGGTCCCAAAATTAGAGATGGGAATCCTGCCACCACATCCACAGGGCTTACAAAAGCAATCAAGAAAGTCAGAATCACCAAAAAAAAGGAAGGACAGACCACACTACTCTCTGTATTTACAAATTTGGGAGAAATACTACAGACCATGAAAGAGCTCGGTTCAACTCCTAATTAGAGGAGGGTGGGAGCAGAGGAGGATGCCCTATCACCGACAGAAGGCTACTGCTGTATTGCTGTAACACTCCCTACCACACATAAAGAGAACATACAAATTTCTGCCATAATAACTCATGAAAATGACATCATTATGTTCCTGCAAACAACTAGGAAATAAAATATACAAAAATTACGCCAATGACACAAAATAAACTGAAAACATTGTTTCATGCTAATCTTTTCATAAACCATTTTAAGACATAAATGCAACTGTAGGTAAGATGATTCAAACAAGCATGAATTCTGAACTTACCATTAAATCCAAGTTGCACTTCAGTAGTGCTCAGACTCCCAGTGGGCTTAGATCACTCTGCATCTCTTTTCCAACAATCTGCCTAAACAAGACACCATCTTTCCCTCTGAGGAGCTGGAACCCTCCTGTTGGAAAAGGTGTCAGTCTGCCCCATGCCCTGCACCAAACCTATGCTCCCCAACCTCCAGCTCTGATCATGTGACAGTCTCCAATCTGCCCATTCCAAAGTCTTTGGGTCTTGAGCTGGCTTTGCTGGAGCAAACCTGCTTTATCTAAATTCTGCACTGCAGCGCCCAGTAAGGACTTTCTGTTCCATGTATCCACAGCCCTCCAGCTTCTGGTGTTTTCAGGTCTCTCCCATCACCACCAAGGCTCCCCAGCCTCACACCTCTACCTCACACTGGAATTTGGACCTAGCTACCTTGCAAAAACCCCAGAAAAGCAACTCACTTAAAGAGAAATGCCTCCACTACAGCCCTTCCCCAGCTCCACTCAGGACTGTGCAAAGAAAAAGGCTAAGGGATGGAAATGCCCACTATTTCATGTCCACAGCGTGTTAGAGCCCAAGGTTCACATCCTCCCACCACCTGCTCAAAGCATCATTCTCTTGGAGATGCTGCAAGAAAAGAAACACTGGTGGCAAGAAGAAGACAGAAGGATAACTGAAGGCATCCCCACGCCTGAGAAGACCCAACTTCTTCCTTTGATGACTGCTACATTAAGTGAAGGGAACACTTACTCATATTTGCCCTAATTGGTTAGAAAAATAGGTGCCCCAGGACTTTGTAAATCTAAGGGCAAAGAGGGGGAGGAGAAAGAGTGAGGAATAAAATACAAAGCCCCTGTATCACTCTCTCTGCTTCTGCACTGAGCTGCCCACCTAGCACCCTTCCACAGCCACCTTATCGCTGGACCCAGGCCTGCCTTAGCCACTTAACTCATTGCTATGTTCCCTTCTCGCAGCATCCTCTTCCCCAAGATACCACCATTCCCCAGCCATCTCCACAAGCCTTTCTCCCCTCACCTCCATGAGCAGTTATAGACCACTTATCTAACTCTCTTCCAAAGGACGGCTTCACTAAGAAGTGGCATTTCAGAGGTGTGCTGCCTTTCGCACAGCCGCTTTTTAACAGCACAAACTGCAGCCAAAAGAATAACAAAAAGAAATGAGTAACAGAAAGGAGATAGCATATAAACAGCATTGCTCCACTGCCAAGAAGATATTTTAATCTGAGGATAAAAACTGAGAGAGCTTTCAGGATAACATAACCAGAACCCTTCTAGCTGGCTCAGAAAGAGCAAGTCTAAAATATGCTCGAGGCACTAAAATTTGACATCTCTCCATTACTTTAAGGCAATTACACAAATTCACATGGTTAAGAACTCTTTCACTTTGACACTGAAAAATCTTCCTTGTTAAGCTACTCCATTTTAAAATGAACAGTCCAAGCAAGCCTTAACATCTTACAAACCAGTATAGTGTCACTGTTGCATTACACTTCAGGCCAGTCTAAGGAGAAGTCATTCCACCAATGCAAGAATCTCGCATCTAACCCACTAAAACAAAAATAAATGGGGGAGCAGAAAAGGGGAAAGAAAATTTGTCAGAAAGACGTTGTTGTGAAAGAGTGAATTATAGCAAGTTGAACACTGCATCACTAGAGTGGTCACCCCTCCTCAGTTTCTGGTTTAGTCACCTTAAAAAACACAATTCAACAAAGCACATAACCCTTACGAAGTTAGCTGACGAAGCACTGAAGCCTGTTTGCTGGGAAGGAAACAGAAAAGCCAAAATGACTCAGTATTTCTGAGTATAGGCAAATCCAGTCCCGTGATGTTTAAGAACTATCTCAAATACTCAACCCACTAAAGCTGAATGAGCTTTAGATGTGCAGGTATTACAAGCCACTACAATAAACTATGCTCAAAAACCTTCTGGCAGTTTCTACTTAAGAGAGTAGGTAAAAATGCAAGTAAGATGGCAGACAATTAGGTTCTATTAATGGAAACAGCTCACTTAAAAATCTGAGCTTCCAAAAAATTAAGAATTGATATTTTTATATTTAGGGCCTCCCATTTGAGCTCTCAGGAAACTCCCATTTCTCTGTCTTTAGTAAATATTCTGTTTGAAAGCCTGGGGGGTTTTGTTTTTGTTTTTTTTGTTTTTTGTTTTTTTAACTAGTGTTCAGTTCTCAGTTGGTATTAGCAAACCAGTAAGTGCCCAGGCAATTACGGCAGGATTTTTCCCCCTCCCCGTTACATTGCCGCCCAAGAATCTGGCAAGATACAACTTCAGCTGTGCTCTCCACCGGCAAACAACAGATCACTTCGTATTTTTTGTCAAAGGAAGAGACGAAGGGATTTTCGGGCAGGATATTACAAGCAGCTGTCTGCAAGTGTCAACAGCTGGAAGCTGAAACATGTTCTCTTAAAATAGAGCAGAGAGCAGCAGAACATCAACATGTGAAGATCGCGGCAAGGTGACAGACGAGCGAATACGTACTTTCAAATATGGTCCATATGGGAAATTTCTATGGCTCTTCAGGTTTGAGTTTTAAGGAAACAGTGTGACTCACATACTCAAGGAGTCTAGAAACCAAATTTTATGTTGTTTTCGGCTTAATGCAGGAAATCAGCTTTAATGACAGCCTACAGTTAACTCTGCAGTAATTATCTTTCTGCTTCATTGACATACATGACAAGACTTTATTAACAGTGCTAAAATTAAAAACAAAACATTTTTCCCATTGTAAAGAATGCTTAAGCATCCACTGACACCTGCTGAAAAGAGACTGAAGAAAACATATTTCAAAGCAGTTCCATTACCTTTTTTGTATTTCAGTTTTTCCTAATATTTTACATCAGAAGTTTTGCATTACATTTTATACGCTCAGGACTACAGAGTTTGCATAATTAAAGTTAACTGCTGTGGAAAATGACTGTGACATAAAAGACAATATGCATTGATATATCACAAATAAAATGATGACTTCTAACTTAGAAAAACAGCAAGAACACATACTCAGAAGGGATACCACTGGATGGTTTAGATTCCAAGTTTACTCAAAATTTTTATAGTTTAACACAACCCAACTACTGGTATTAGAAGTATCTTAATAGATTCAAGCGTTTTACAGGGCGGGAAATGAGATTTGATTTAAACAGCCTTCCATATCGGCCATCTACACACACTCCCGTTTAAGTTCATGCCCGGATGGGGGAGGGAGGGGAAGGAACCCTAGATAATATTAATAATATTAAAATATTAATAATGATCAGCAGAATATTTCACCAGCATTCCCCATCTGCAAGGGAGTAGCACTGCCCTAATGCTTTCGTCCCTCATTGCCTACCAAGCGCGATCTTAACTGTTTTATTTTTCCCCTGCTCATGACCCTTTTGAACAGCCGCCTGACACCTTGAGCAACCATGGGCTCCCGCAGAGAAGCTGGAGGCAGCTCCGGATCCCCAACGTCGCGCAGCGCAGCACCTTCGAGCAGGACACATCTAAAGCGTAAAGAGCATTCAAGCATCTCCGAAGCGTTATTGGGGGGGGGGGACCCTGACAAACAGCCCCCCTCCTGCCCCCCTCATTTTTCCACTGTGTTGCTACATGGGCACCGAGCACGGCTTGGGGAATGCTGCTGGTGAAAAGATTTTAAAAAGCAAGGCAGGTTTGTTTAAGGGACACATGTCAAGCTAAAACACTTGCTATTTGCAGCTGTCCCCTTGAAAACTGGCAGAAAGAGAACTGGGTATCGAACAACATCCTAGTGCAGGCAGAGTGGCCTAAAACCCTTCTACTTTGTCAAATGTTTAGACCTGGCTATTTTTTAAGCAGAGGAAAGATATAACACCATCCGAGATGTATTTTCTGGAACTTGTTTTGAATTAGTGCTCTTTCCAGGATATAAACAAAGGTGTAAATCAACAAAAAAAAAGCTGAACACAGTTGAAGAATATACCCTAAAAATACTTCTCCCCAACACAGCCTATCTGAACCATGCTTCCCTGTTCCCCCAACAGGTTTTCCAGACGAGACTGGCATCCTGCTACACGTATACATAGGTTCTTTGCGCACTAAAAACACCTTTCCAAACCAAAAGGCAGTCCAAGAGCTAGCTCTCAATACTTAGGTTTTGGCAACAAGAGCAGTTTACAGGCTTTAAATGGATGCCGCAGAACTGAAGGTTTGGGAGGTTTGGTTTTGAGTTTTTTTTTTTTTTTTCCTGGCACGAGGAGGGTGGGAAGGGGCTTGTTTCGAATCAAATGGCTCTAAAGACAAGCAGGGAAAAAAAGCTGTGCTGTTCTTTTAGAAAGATTCTCCTGTCTAGCTGAGATTTTTCTTCTTTTTCAGTCCTGCACAGTAATAACTGCCTTCCCCTCTCCCAAGTACCTGTCTTCTTTAGAAAGGGCTCAAATGTAAGGGGGGAGGGGGCAGCAAAGTACAGAATATATAAAGTAATGTGGTTGGAGGTTTTACTAACACTTGTTTGGAATGACCAGGATAGCTCTTACGGCTTTACCACTTGTGAATAATGGAGACATTTAAAGACTAAAGTCAATAAAACATTTATGCTACATAAATATGTGATGTATATTCAGAGGGCAGATTTCTTAGGGTTTTTTTTTTTTAACCCTTTAACTAACACTAAGAGTTGGCAAGAACTTGTTAAGCAGCAAGGGCAGAGCTACATAAGTTATTGCCACGGTCGGTATCTTAGAAGAACAAACAACATGACAGATGAAAGAGATACCGGTACAAGGAGCCAGGCTCACACCTCTGCACAAGCTCCAAATGGATAATTTAGGATTATCAAATCAGAAGCAGAAGTATGGCTTTTTCTTTGAAATTTTAAGCTATAGCAGGGTTTGAGTACCTTCAAGGATTGGGGGGGGGGGGACAAAAAATCAAAACCCCTAACAGATTTTGCTTGAGCTCTTCTCTCTGACCTTAGGGAACCTCTGCTTTAGACATACTTCAAAAACAAAAAAGGAATAGAGAAAAGCAGAAAAAAATGACAATTAGGAGAAGAAAACTTGTTTTTGCTAATTTGCCACTGGGGAGGGAAGTTATGGGAACAGAAGATCCCACAGCACAGCAAACACCATCCCAGGACTCCCCTATCCAGCTTCTCCAGTGAGAATGCTCCTGTAAGAGCTTCCCAAATCCCAGCTGCGGTATAAAGAGAACGGTCCAATTTACTGGAAGTAAGCACAAGTACATCTATTTTAGAGTCCTTGAATCAATATTTTCACCTGGCTGCAAAAAGGTTACCATGGAAGTATGGCTCACAGTATGATCTGGGAAAAAAAAAAGAAAGCTTTATTGGCTGTAATATGAGTTACTAGACTTTGAGGAAAAATAGGGCGAAGCAACTAAAAAAAATCAGGTATCACTATATATATTGTGGCTCAAGGCTGCAATACCTCAACTCTTCTGTACTTTGTGTATCTGAAACTTAGTACTGGTGGGTTTGGCTTTTGCATGATAGTCAACAATCTTGTCTCTAATAAAGAAGAGTCAGCCCCAAAAACACAGCAAGTACTGTGACTGCCATGCCAACATGTATCTTGAGCACTGACCTCAAGCATGTTTCTTACACGTGCGGCTTTAATCAGGACTAAAACAATCACTAACTCACAATGTTTCGCATAAATCTGATACGCATTTTCTACAAGCACTAAACATTTGAGTCGCTGCAAGTGACCTAGAAGAGTCCTACCTGGTAATTCATTTACAGTGCTTGAATACCAGCTTGGCAATTAGGGGAAGAAAGGAGAGGGGAGGTGTCATGATTTTATACATGAAATTAGTAGTAGTGGTAACGAACAGGGGTAGATTATCATGACACCTGCTTTTTGCTGCTGTGAGAACCGGTGTGACTTAACAGAGCAGCTTCACGTTTTCCTGCTTACACCAAATGAATGCAAAGGCAATTCAGTTTACGCTTCTCGGAAGGCAACGTTGCTCAGCGTTACAGCTATTTATAGTGAAACAGTTCAAGGTGCATGCTGCTGCAGACAACTGAACGGCTTGTTTTCATGGTAATTGATCTATACAGCATGGATTATATAAAGAGTTGTTCCCTGCTCATTTCCACTCCACTAGCATCTCCCATGATAAAAATGCACTTGTCAATACAGCAGCTGCTATCAAACAGCAAAAATGTTAGCAGCTGCAAGGTCTTTAATTTGAAACTCTAGGTGAGTTTTGTAAAGATGTTCAGAAAATACAGCTGCTGACACTTTTGCATGCAGCTGTATACAGACAGAAGAAGAGCATGCTAATGTGTTTCCATGCTATTCTTCTGCAGTTAAAGAACATAAAGCCAATTTTCTCAATTTTACTAACTATAAATCCTGGCTTAAGCATATCTGTACCAGTCCTTCTGAATTTTTCTTACTGAAAACAGAATCTGGATACCTAGTTCGCAGAAAAGACGGCCTACTTCTTGTAAAGCCATTACTTCTACTTCAACGGGTTATTTCCCCCAAATTTATCCTTACCTTTCTGCATCTCTGCATAGAAGATACAACTACGTTGTGCCGTGGAAGCAAACACAGCGTGCCCGAAGTTGACAGTCTCTCTCTTTTCAATACCATAGGATTCAAACATATCGCTTTGCAGGGCTGCAAACCAGTCTGCCTTAAACAGTCTAGTACAGGACCAATCCTTGAATGTCAGAAGCAGTGTTTTGCTTTTTGAGACAGTGGAAAAATCGTGCTTGCGGTCGGAAGCTGGAGCCCCGCTGGAGACCGAATGTTTTTCCAGCAATCACTGCTGCTCAGGTCGGGAGCACCAGAAACACAGGCTGATTACCGGGCAGAGATCAAGGGGTGAGGTGGTCAAAGGTACACGGCAAACCCAATGCGTTGTACAGTGCTATCTCACACAGAGTGCCAACAGAAGCATGCACAGTCCAGAGCAAAACTCTCCTTCACGATTTTAATGCTGACTGCCAAGCCACAGCACGCAAATGAAATGCGGACAACCGTCCTCAGAAGAGAGAAAAAAATTCCTTCTGCACCTATTTCTCACTTCAGGCTCACGGAGGAGCTGGGAGCTGCCTCTAGCACCATGGGAACCTCTGCGCAAGGAGCGGGACGGAGGGCTGGAGGCACATCTCCCGCGCACACGGGCAGCCTGGCAGAGGGGCTGCAACTGCCACCGCTGCCGCTACACTGCACCATGCTGACGAATGGTATCTGAGCAAACCACGTCTGGGAACCTGCTCTCAACAGGTAGAAATGCAACTGTCAAGCTGTTAAAATGAGGCATTTACATGTGTATTTATCTGGCATCAACCAGTACACTCCTCATTGGTTTTAAGTTAATCAGATTTTCAGAGCTTCATTGGAGCAGGACCCAACAACTGCAGTTTAATTCTACAATATAAGGAGTGTCCGCTACACTAAGATTACCTATCATTTTTCCATTTTAAAATGTAATTACAACTTAAAGAAGAGAACTGAGACTGGAGTTTGCTTAGCAGATATTCAGAGTTTGAGGCCCTGAAACTCACTTTTCATCCACAGTTAGAAGGCATGGAGGGGGGGGGGATGATGACACCCACACACTTTGTTTTCCCATTAGCTATTTGCAGTTTAATTTTGCTAGCTGTGCATTGCAAAATCCATGCTTACCTAAATAGTGCCTGGTAAGCAATATGGTCTCTAGATCTGTTGCAACTGAAGCAGAGAGAACCAGATGATGCAGCCAGAGGAATACCCCGTCTCTTTAGAAGTTCCCTCCTGCTCAGATTATTTCCACAGCCGAGATAACTCAACTCTGCTTTTCAAGACCGCAGAAGAGAAGCATACAATGCACGTATTGCAGAGTGGAGTAGACAGCAATAAATGCAACCACGGGATATCAAGGGTTCAGCGCTGGTTGTAACAACTCATTTGCCTACATAATGGACTAGCTTTGTGGTCCTTATCACAAAATGAACATCTGCAGTTAAGCATGGACATGGCTACCTGTCCCTTGCAGCAAGTTGGTGGGTCTTTGCATAGCTCAGCTTTCCAGGCTACGTGGTTCCTCAGAGAAAAGAGGTTGGGGGTGGGAGGGGACCGGGGAACAAAAACACATGAACATTGCCGCTTAGGAACTACATTGCAGGAAACAGTCATTCCAGAAAAAGTAAGATAAACTGGCTAAGGCTGGAAGGCCATCCTACAGAGTTTAATTAAATCTCAGGATTCTACTAAAGCATTGTAATTTCCCAAACTCCAAAAGAACAATCAGAGATATATTTTCAAGAACCTTGTAAGGAATTGATACAAAAGCAGTAGTAAAAAAGCAGATGCAAAGGTTAATATTGGGTATTGTTAGAGAAACCTCACAATTAAGTGGAAGCAATAGTATACTACATTCATCTAACGGAAAATAATTTTTGGAAGCTCTCTTGCAATTAGTTCAAATATAAACACCTTCAAATATGAGTTTACTCCAAGATGAGCTGTAGGAAGCATGGGTAAACTCCAAGGCCATGCTCCATGAAACAGAATACAGATCAGAGTTATAATGCCTAAGCCAACTTTCAGGAATATCAGATTTAAACCAAAGTTTCTTTGAACAGAAAAGTTAAGAATGTTGTAATGCAGAGACTGATCACTCAGATATTCACAAATCCAACACAAAAGGCTATTTTTTGTCAATTTTAAATACAGTAACTGAAACTAAGGGCATTACATTATTTAAAAAAATATGTTCACATCCCTGACATCTTTTGGAGTTCAAAAGATTTCATCTAACTTTTGTTTTAAAATCTAGAGGGTCTCAACTGGCCAGTCAGTATTAAAGCAGCCTGCCTACCCAAACAGAAATATCTAGAGATCCAGTACTACACCCTCTAAACCTGAAAGCCACCACCTTACTCGTATATGCAGAAAGCTATTCCATTTCTATACCTGCAAGTTAATACAGACTCTACAGATGTACTGCTGCAACCTCCACAATTTGTGAGAAGTTATTTGCCACTTCACAGACCAAATCTTAACACAGAGTTGCCATGAGGGATTTTTTTCCTTCACATTTAAGAAGAGTAAATTCTAGTCAACCTATCACTCTGCCTGATAGTAAGCAAAATGTTTTTGTACGCAGGAGCCATTCTGCTTAACCGGTGTTGTCTCCGCAGATATCACTATGGTCCTTTATCTCCGCTCTGACAAACAGGGCACAGAGACAAGATGCTTTGTTCTGCACAGGAGATGCACGTAGACATTTGCATACGCATATATGCAAACATTTAGCAGCAGTAGTAACTCCCACTATTCATGAAAACCCTATTAGGCACTGATATTGCTTCAGTTTGAACAGACCCTTGCATTCACCAGAAAAACAGCCAGCACATACACCAACAAACAGTTATAGCCCATGCCTTTTTTCCTGCACCACTCCAATGAGCTCCTGCAGGCAGCTCCCAATTGCTTAAGCACTAGAGCTTGGCTGCAGAGGAGACAGCCCTGCATTCGCCTACCCTGTGTTCATGTTTGGAAGGCACTCTTTGCATCAGTCAGAGCATTTTTTTTCCCCCCTCCTTAAGTGCTGAAAGGTTCATTTATTCAGAAACTGGTTCTCTAGCTTACCTGGGAAAGCTTCCCATTCACCACAGGCTAGAGGATTTTTCAAGACATGAATGTCTGTTTTATGAACATCTGCACTCCATGAATGCTCAGAGCGAGAAATTTATAAATGCAAGGATTGTGCACACAGGCAATACATCATATCTCTAAGGAAAAACATAGATGCAAGACAGTATAAAAGAAAGTATAAAAGCCTAAACCAGCATTGGTCAGAGATCAAACTACCTCATCTTCTAAAATTCACAGCGGAACATCCCCAGCTACTCTCTCCTTATGACATCTATACTCAGCTCCCTCCAGTACATTCTTCCAACATACATCAGGCACACGGTCCAAAAATCATCGTATTCCAGGTGTTCCACAGATATGCAAAACAGACTACAGCCCCATTTCGTGCAAGTCCTTCTCATCCAGTGTTGAGCAACTAACTATAAGGCAACAAGATCCTTAAGTGAAAGATGTATAGCATGCGAAGCTGCATGTCCTTAATAGCTATCTAGAATATAAAGTGAGCCCTGATTCTTTCTTCACTGAGACAAAATGTCCTGCTATGATAATCTGCCTAGCATTCCCCAAAACAGTGTAACAGTTGACTTACCTTACCTTCAAAGACCAGGCAAAACACTGGAAATGATGGATTTTATGGGGGAAGGTGATGGGGGAATGTAAGCATGCCAAAAAAAGATTTATATATCAATCTCACAGGCCAGTGGTCTTGCTTCTTTCCGGGGAAAGATCCCCAGTTTTAGAAAACAGCAGCTGCTCCAGGATGGGATGTGAAACAGATCCTCTTGACTCTATGCCACACTCAGGGTCAGAGATAAAACACATCATTTCTGACAGTGGCAGCAAGCCGGAAGGTGTTACTATTTAAAATAAATAAATAAGAATTTTAAAGAATTACTATAAAAAAACAAATATATAAAGATCAGCAGGGGAGACGATGCATGTATTTTACTCAGCAGGCTTCATCTACTATGAAATTTGAGGGAGTTCGTTTGCAAGCACATTACACTGTCTGAAACGAGCAACAATGAAGTTTCCTCCTCTATCAGTAGACCTGGATTACAAGACATTTAGCATCCTTTGCCCCTCTTGCCAAAGGATAAGGGCCAGGTATGCACAAGTCATCTTCTCCTCAATCCTGCCAGTGAGGGGGATGGATGAGAGGAGGAGGAGACGGACTTTCCAGGTTAACGACTGGCTGTGCCGCTGGTGTTGGCAACAGGGTTTTGGTTTCTACGACCATGGGACCCTGTTTGAAGATCGACAACTGATGGCAAGAGATGGGATCCACCTCACGAGGCGGGGCACGCGGGTCTTTGCCAACAGGTTGGCCAACCTGGTGTTACCGTTCTCGTTCTTACCGAGGAGGCACGGGGCCTTCTCCCCAGACCCCGGACCATCACCACACAGACACCAATATGAGGAGTGGCAAAATGGCGTTTAATGAAGCGTGTCCTGCTCTTTTATAATGCTGTAAAGCCCCGCCTTCTTCTCCGGCAGCAGTGCTCCGCCCGTTACGACCTTCCCATGTTCCGCCCCGCAGTGCCTCCCTGCTCATCCTTTTTCCTCCACATCTCCCCCTCTCCCATCAACGTTGTTTCGTTATATCGAGCGGGACGCAACAAAACACGTGGAAGTGCGGTGTGTCTCGACGGGATCGCCATCGGGTGGTTCCTTGCATCAGTAGCTTCATGAGTGGAGCTGTGTGCTGCCTCCCCTTTTCCCGATTCTTAACGCAGGCGATGTCCTTGTCTTCGTCGTTCAGGGAAAACCTTAAAGGCATAGGCGGGATTGCTCATTTCCAACAGACTATATTCCCCCCCCCAAAGCCCAGCCATTCCTCCAGAATTTCTCCTTCTTGTTGTCGAGCAATCCAGACTTGGCCCGCTACTTTCAGCAAGGCTTTCTTAACGCAGCTCAGTATTACACACAAGCATAAGCCTATAATTATGAGGATTAGCAAAATGCGCAAGCCTTCAGCGAGCAGTCCTGTTAGCCACTGTGGTAGATTGCCAAACAGGTTAGTTAGCCATTCGTCTAATGGCGTTTATTGTGGGCTGCGTGCAAGCTTACATACAGGTGCACTTCGTTTCCACCCCTAGGCTGCGCGTCACACCGCATGATCTTCCGCTACGCCTAGTCTACCGCTTCTCATGCAAATATCTTGTCTATGCAGTTTCCCAAGATCCACCACATCTCCCCCCCTTTCTAGAACCTCTTTTTCCTGTACTATTAATTGATATACTCTATGCTCATGTCTATCAAGCAGTTAAGCCGTACATGCCGTAAACAATAATTCAGAATTAGCAAGCCGCAGCATATCGCTATTACTACTGTGAGCGCTATCAAGCCTAGTGTTATAAGCCATTTCTAATCAAACCATGACAAGATCCACGCCCCTGTGTTGACTTGTTCCCCGTCAGGAAAGTCTCTGTCGGCCCCGCCTCGGGGTTGAACGGGATGCAGTAGTGAGCTGCTCTGTGCGCCTGTGCTCATCTCCTCCAGTATGACTCTGCGGTCCCCGGAATCATGAAGCCGGCGATAAGCATCAATGCAGCCATGCAGCAGCATCCCGTCTGGCGTCGCCCTGTTCAGGATGGAATCTCACCAAGAATGATTAGTTACACCCCAGACCCTCCCGTACGTGCATTTAGGTCAGGTTTTATGCATTTCATTGGAACCCATCTTATCTGCTCCTCCCGTTTTACCGCAGCATACCCTCTTCCCTGTGATATCCACAAGAGAAGCAACGCTGTGGTCCCTTTCTCATCTGGTCCACCGCCGTGACAAGAGCCTGCGCTGCTGCTGTTCCCTGATTCTGTTTTTGCAGTACCGTGCGGATGACAACCGAAAGTGGTGTTCCTTTAGGGATCGTTTTCAGGATGTCCTGCGTCATGGCGTCACTCTGCTGCCAGAGGCACTCCATCATGACCGGACCCTGGGCCTCAGGGGGCAAGTCTGACTCTGCAATGGCCCGCTGGAGCCTGTCACAGAATTCAGTGAAGCTCTCTGCGTGTGTCTGTTTTATCTTTGTCCAGGGTGGCTCTACCTTTACTAGCTTCCCGAGTTCTTCATACACGGCCCGCGAAGCCTCTGTTGTGGCCATGACCTCCCGCCTTATTTCCTCTAATGCACGCAATAGGGTGTCGACCGGGGATGTTGTTACTTCTTCTCCGCCCTTCGGCTTCCCTTTCGGCTGTGTCTCTCCTATTGCACACCCCCGCAGCCTGCGCGTAACTTCTCGCAAGCCCCCGCCTTCCTCGTCGCTGCTATCTTCTCCGCTCTCCTCCTCAACCGGCAATCTCACCCGAACCTTCCTCCCTCCTTTCAAGGTCGAACTCTGGTCTCTCCGCTCTGATTGGCCGTTACCCTTCCTCCCTCGCTGCAGTGCCTGACTCTCCCCGTCTACAGCACCCTCCTCTGCCGGGGCCCACGGCAGCAGGGTCCTATCTTCCTCACTAAGCGTCTTCCTCAAAACTGCGCCAGGCACGCAATCCTCGGGTTCGGTCCCGTCGACCCCCCATCCCTCTCTGTCTTGTGCGAGATCTTGCCAGGGATACACCGGAGGCGGCTCCTGGGATTCCACCGGTAGGATCACTGGAACCTCCCCGCCTCCGCTCTCCCGTTCTTTCGCCGGGGCCTCCCCGCCCCCACTCTCCCATTCTTTCGCCGGGGCCTCCCTCGCGCTCCGCAGGAGCATTCTTATCAGCCCCCACACCTTTAAATCCTTCGCGGATCCCCCGTTCATCGGGGACTCCGCCAGCGCTGCTGTGCATTGCAGCCACAGTTCCTCCCGCAGAATCTCCATAGGAGAAGTAATCGCTCCCTCCTTTACGAGCCTCTCTACACACGCTCGTATCGCGCCTGCCTTCAGCGGCGCCCGCCATTCCTTGGCGCAGGCCATTACTACCTTACATATGGCCTCCATGGTTCCGGATCCGGATCCCTTCCTCACGCTCCCGGCGCCTGCGCCGGCCGAGCCGCCTCCTCGGTATCACGTCGGGGTCACCACTTGTTACCGTTCTCGTTCTTACCGAGGAGGCACGGGGCCTTCTCCCCAGACCCCGGACCATCACCACACAGACACCAATATGAGGAGTGGCAAAATGGCGTTTAATGAAGCGCGTCCTGCTCTTTTATAATGCTGTAAAGCCCCGCCTTCTTCTCCGGCAGCAGTGCTCCGCCCGTTACGACCTTCCCATGTTCCACCCCGCAGTGCCTCCCTGCTCATCCTTTTTCCTCCACAACCTGGTAAGGAGGGCTTTAAACTAGGAAAGATGGGGGA
This sequence comes from Apteryx mantelli, assembly GCF_036417845.1. Taxonomy (NCBI): domain Eukaryota; kingdom Metazoa; phylum Chordata; class Aves; order Apterygiformes; family Apterygidae; genus Apteryx; species Apteryx mantelli. The sequence continues at coordinate 513,231 of NW_027118462.1, forward strand.
AGGGGAGAGTTATAGTGCCAGGGTAGTTGGCAAAAGACTGCTCAAGTCAGGATGCCTCCAACAGGTGAATGCAGCCAGGGAAGTGCGCATGGGATGTGGCTATGGAGGACCCTCTTTTACCCCTCCTGGGAAACCTGCATGCTCGATCACCTCCCTGAAATGCCTGTACGCCAATGCACGCAGCTTGGGGAACAAACAGGAAGAACTAGAGATCTGTGTGCGGTTGCAGGGCCATGATCTCATTGCCATTACAGAGACATGGTGGGATAGCTCGCATGACTGGAGTGCTGTCATGGATGGCTACGTGCTTTTTAGGAAAGACAGGCCAGGAAAGCGAGGTGGTGGAGTTGCTCTTTATGTGAGAGAGCAACTGGAATGTATTGAGCTGTGCCTAGGGGTGGATGAAGAGCGAGTCGAGAGCTTATGGGTAAGGATTAAAGGGCAGGCTAGCATGGGTGACACTGTTGTGGGTGTTTACTACAGGCCACCTGATCAGGATGAGGAAGTCGATGAGGCCTTCTACAGACAGCTGGAAGTAGCCTCATGATCCCAGGCCCTGGTTCTCATGGGGGACTTCAACCACCCCGATATCTGCTGGAAAGACAACACAGCTAGGCACAAACAGTCCCGGAGGTTCCTGCAGAGCATTGGTGACAACTTCTTGACACAGGTGGTGGAGGAGCCAACGAGGAGAGGTGTGCTGCTGGACCTCGTACTAACAAACAAAGAAGGACTGGTGGAAGATGTGAAGGTTGGGGGCTGCCTTGGCTGCAGTGACCATGAGATGGTGGAGTTCAGGATCCTGCGAGGAGGCAGCAGGGCACCAAGTAGGATCGCAACCCTGGACTTCAGGAGAGCAAACTTTGTCCTCTTCAGGGACCTACTTGGAGGAATCCCATGGGTGAGGGCCCTAGAAGGAAGGGGCGTTCAAGAGAGCTGGTTAATATTCAAACATCACTTCCTCCAGGCTCAAGAGCGGTGCATCCCTATGAGTAGGAAGTCAAGCAAAGGAGGCAGGAGACCTGCATGGATGAGCAAGGAACTCCTGGCAAAACTCAACCAGAAGAAGGAAGTCTACAGAAAGTGGAAAGGGGGACAGGCCACTTGGGAGGAATATAGGAACATTGTCAGAGTATGCAGGGATGTGATGAGGAAGGCTAAGGCCCGTTTGGAATTAAATCTGGCGAGAGATGTCAAGGACAGCAAGAAGGGCTTCTTCAAATACATCAGCAGCAAGAGGAAGACTAGGGAAAATGTGGGCCCTTTGCTGAATGGGGTGGGTGCCCTGGTGACGAAGGATGCAGAGAAGGCAGAGTTACTGAATGCCTTCTTTGCTTCAGTCTTTACTGCTCAGGCCAGCCCTCAGGAACCCCAGACCCTGGAGGCAAGAGAGAAAGTCTGGAGAAAAGAAGACTTTCCCTTGGTGGAGGAGGAGTGGGTTAGAGATCATTTAAGCAAACTTGACACCCACAAATCCATGGGCCCTGATGGGATGCACCCACGAGTGCTGAGGGAGCTGGCGGACATTATTGCTAAGCCGCTCTCCATCATCTTTGAAAGGTCATGGAGAACAGGAGAGGTGCCTGAGGACTGGAAGAAAGCCAATGTCACCCCAGTCTTCAAAAAGGGCCAGAAGGAGGACCCAGGGAACTACAGGCCAGTCAGCCTCACCTGCATCCCTGGAAAGGTGATGGAGCAGCTCATCCTGGAAGCCATCTCCAAGCATGTGGAGGACAAGAAGGTGATCAGGAGTAGTCAGCATGGCTTCACCAAGGGGAAATCATGCCTAACCAATCTGATAGCCTTCTATGATGGAATGACTGGCTGGGTAGATGAGGGGAGAGCAGTGGATGTTGTCTACCTTGACTTCAGCAAGGCTTTTGACATTGTCTCCCATAGCATCCTCATAGACAAGCTCAGGAAGTGTGGGTTAGATGAGTGGACAGGGAGGTGGATTGAGAACTGGCTGAATGGCAGAGCTCAGAGAGTTGTGATCAGTGGCACAGAGTCTAGTTGGAGGCCTGTAGCTAGCGGTGTCCCCCAGGGGTCAGTACTGGGTCCAGTCTTGTTCAACTTCTTCATCAATGACCTGGATGAAGGCACAGAGTGCACACTCAGCAAGTTTGCTGACGATACAAAACTGGGAGGAGTGGCTGATATGCCAGAGGGCTGTGCTGCCGTTCAGAGAGACCTGGACAGGCTGGAGAGGTGGGCGGAGAGGAACCTCATGAAGTTCAACAAAGGCAAGTGCAGGGTCCTGCACCTAGGGAGGAATAACCCCATGCACCAGTACAGGTTGGGGGTTGACCTGCTGGAAAGCAGCTCTGTCGAGAAGGACCTGGGAGTGCTGGTGGACACCAAGTTAAGCATGAGGCAGCAATGTGCCCCTGTGGCCAAGAAGGCCAATGGTATCCTGGGGTGCATCAGGAAGAGTGTTGCCAGCAGGACGAGGGAGGTGATTCTCCCCCTCTACTCAGCCCTGCTGAGGCCCCAGCTGGAGTACTGCGTCCAGTTCTGGGCTCCCCAGTACAAGAGGGATGTGGCACTACTGGAGCAAGTCCAGCAAAGGGCCACAAAGATGATTAGGGGACTGGAGCATCTCTCTTATGAGGAAAGGCTGAGAGAGCTTGGCCTGTTTAGCTTGGAGAAGAGAAGGCTGAGAGGAGATCTTATCAATGTGTACAAGTATCTGAAGGGAGGGTGTCGAGAGGATGGGACCAGACTCTTTTCAGTGGTGCCGAGCGACAGGACACGAGGCAATGGGCACAAACTGAAACACAGACACTTCCATCTGAACATGAGGAAAACTTTTTCACTGTGAGGGTGACAGAGCACTGGAACAGGTTGCCCAGAGAGGTGGTGGAGTCTCCTTCTCTGGAGATATTCAAAACGCGCCTGGATGCAATCTTGTGCAATGTGCTCTAGGTGACCCTGCTTGAGCAGGGGGGTTGGACTAGATGATCTCCAGAGGTCCCTTCCAACCTCAGCGATTCTGTGATTCTGTGTGAAGTCAGTGGGATTAATTCCCCCAAGTCTGTGCTTCAGTGAATGTTATGTAGGAGTTAAACAGTTAATTTCACAACTTCAGAAGACAGCAGCAAATTTCATTTCTTGCTGAAGCAAGCAGGCATCAGCCACAACCTCCTTTACAGAGCTGAAAAGGCTTACAGATTTAAACCCATGTTTTATTTGAGAGCAGACTACAGCAGCATGGTAATAGTATGATAAATTGACAGTCTGCAAGCCAATTTCATTTGCATCAACCTTTAACGAAGCCAGTTTCCGGTGTTTTTGGTTTATGACTCTTTCAGTGTCCAGGACAAATTAAAAGTTGCTACAAAGACGCTAAGCACACCCCAAAATCAACCAATCTCCTTCCGAGATTCACCACCACTGACATAGATGTGTTTCCAGATTGCAGCTCATAAATAAGTAAGCAAAGGACACATATGCAAGTCCAAATAATGTCATCAGCATTCAATTATGCATAGAAGAATGCTTCACCTATCTACAGGATTCCTTTTAGATGCTGCCTATCAACTTGGGCTTTCTCCTAAGGCTATACAGAAGAGGGCAAGAGACCAATAGCTGGAGCTAGAGACTGGCTGCTGCAAAAATTAATGCTCTCCTGTAAGCCTGAGTAGGCAGAACCTGACAGCTCTTAAGTACCATCTACCAGAGGAACGAGCTTTAAAAAATTGCCTCACTCAGATCAGCAGGTGGAGTTAACAGCTCCCTTCAACAGCTGTCCTCAAAGCAATTTTCCCCCCTCAACCTGCTTTTTTCTTTTAGTCCAGTTACAATCTACCCTTGAAGACCAAGGCTCATAAAAGCACATAACAAATATACATCTTCATTATTATATGAGCTGACCTGACACTAAAGAATCTTTTAAACTCTTTTTTTCATTTTTAACAAATCTTAATTATGTTCTTACATAGTGCAAATACATTTTTATGTAGCAAGCCTCCCTTTATTTCACAAAAGTTTAGATTTCATATGATAGAACAGAGTTATGGGATAAATAAAAAGGATGGAGAAACACCTAGATATATTGGATTAAATGCATCCTTCAAAAACATTAGACTTTGCAAATTAGACTTTCTTCCCTGTTTACACTGGAGGTCATAAATTCTCATGTGCAAAACGCATAGCAGGTCTTGGCTATCTTGAGATGGGAAACGTTCACTCTGGGTGACAGCACAGTTCTCAGAACTCACCCTGCATGGATTAGCAGTGGAAAGTGCATTGAATCTTCCACCATAGAGTCACCAAAGAGATGTAGATACGAATTCTGTAGATATGAACTTGATGGGCAGAGCTGACATGGGGGCTGCTTAGATACTTGACGAACTGAGCAAATATGGGCTGGGGGGAAGAGAGAAGAGGAGGCACAAGTTCTGAAAATGTGAAGTCTAGGGCACCGAAAGAAGCTGTATCACAACCAGTAAGAGCACTTGCAGTGGCACCAAAACTATGTGACCTCAACAAACATGGGAAAGGTGGTAACATTTATTTCTTCTGAATTCTGCCTTCATACCACCAGAGAACAAAACCCAAAACTACAATGTAACTATCCTTTCATTATTTTTTTATTTACATACACAGACACACACACACACACACACACACATATATATAATCCTTTTATTGAAGGATGGCATTGGATATTAACCTTTTGGAGCCTGAATTATGAGCCTTGTACTTTTCAGATTAACCTACATGAGAACTCCAGCTCTGAGAAAGAGTCTAACCTAGCTGAAACAGCAAATGCCTAGACACTCTAAACTCCCATTTCTTTTCAGCATCAACTAACCATTCCCTCCTAAATTTTCACTAATTTATTTCCAAGCACAGCTTCTGCTCTCCTACTCTAGAGTACTGTAGCTTTTCCTTGTGGACAGGAAACAAGAAAGGTATTGATGCTTCCTCACTATTTTCTACCCCCATTTCAACAAGACGATAGCCCCAGGGGGTCTAAAGATATTGCATTCAGTTTGCAACAGCTCTTAAGTACAGCTTTGCCACAGCAGGTAAACAAGTTAAGATCAAGACCTCTACACTAAAGCTTACTGCACTCTCCTTTAAGCATGAAGGTCTGCTGGAACTGGGACAGCTTTTTCCTCCACCTCCCCAAGGATACAGGTCTCCTGCAGTAACCACTGACCTCATACATGCAACTATGCTCTAACTCAGCACTTCAGATTGGAAGTAAGTGCCGGAGACAAGCATCTTACAGAGATGAGGGCAAGCAGGGCCAACCTGCAGCTCCCTCTACCCAGACAGAGACACCCAGCCTGGCACATGACAACGTCACATTAATACATCAGCCCAGCCATCAGACCATGTCCAACATTGGTAATCTCTTTGTACTTCAGTGGGCACCACTATGTCAACCGAAGTTACCTCCTCTGGAGACCTGACCTAGCTCTACCAGCAGCACAGCTCTGTACCAGGGGGCCTCAGAAAACAGCTGAAGCTCTGCAAAACACACAGAGCCAGAGTTAGACATCCAGTGGTTCTCTTAACCTTCAGGTTAAGAATGTGGCAATGGGCTAATCCGAGTACAACGAGAGCAGAATCTGTTTTTTTAATATTGGCAATTTAAATCCTTGGTGATAATGGGGTTTGGGGGGCTTTGGGTTTTTTTGTTTGCTTGTTTGTCTTTAACGAAATCTTAAAATACAGGAAGCTTTAGCATTTCTAAAAGTAACTTCAGCTTCTCCATAAAAGTTGACCTAAGCATAAGACCAGCATGAAGTTCAAACACATACAAATTCCAAGATGGGCCTTTTCAGTATGTTCTGTGCAAGTCCCTTAAAACTTGCTTAAAAAACACAATGGGAGAGGGAGGTCTGTTACTTCAGTTATAAAATTTTATGCGTACATCTGCAAGTGGCCCATGGAACCCACTAATATTTCTAACATGAACTGGTTAAAAAAAAAGAAAAAAAAATCAATCTCACAATTCCTATCTCTCAGCAATCCATGAGTTTATTCATCGACATAGTCTCAACATATTTTATACTCCTCCTGCACATCAATTTCTCCCAAGACTGAGCTACCTAGCATTTTGTTTAACTCATGCCTATGCTCTGGTTGCTCTGTACATACTATTATTAAGAAATCATAAAATGTCTTTGCTGTGCAGCAGCCTCTCTATCAGCCACACTGCATATCCAAGTCAGCACTGTGGGGTAGGTTCTCCCCCACCCCAAGCCAGCTGGCTCGTTCTCGTTTTATGGTTTGCTCATAGTCATAACATTTCAAGTATCTTTCAGGCCATACTTAGGGAACATAGTGTGATGCATTGCAGCTTTAATGTTTCATGGACCAGGTAAAGCATTTAAGGGCTTTGAGTACAGTCAGTCTGGTTTTATGAAGCAGCAGCATTTTCACAGAAGCCTCAACTGCTCTTCTCCATGATCTATTCCTGTTTCCACACGAATACATGCAAAAAAACCCAAACCAGTAAATGCAAACAAAACCAGGAACTGATTTGCACTCCTCTTGTTTCAAAAGGAGAACAATCTGAAGAATTCCCATAGACAAAATTAAATCTTTCCTAGGGTTTTAGATTTAAAATCTGCCCAAGTACTTCCAAAGTGACATCAGGGGAAAAATATTGATTCTCTTAGAGATGTTTCATAGCTATAGTTGTATTAAAAAAGTGAGCAGAGATTCTTTCAACATAATGGCATCTTCAGCTAAAAAGACTTTGTGCTGAGCTTATCACTGAAATTCTTCTGGTCTGCACAGAGGGAAAAACAAATATGCTATCCGCATGGGCATCCTACCTCCATTTTTTCATGAGCTCAAGAGTCTATCTCCCTCTTCTTTGTTCTTCCCCCATCCCCAGGTGAAGGCTATTTCAAAAGTGATCGCAATACCAACATGCTGCCTTTCTAATCTAAGACAGAGAAAGCAGAGAACAGAAATAAATAAAACAGTTTCATTAAGACAGCATTGTCCATTTAATCCCAAGTGCACCTAAGTCTGGCCCTACCTGATGTAGTGGCATTCTGAGATCACTCATTTATTTAACCTGAGCTCCTGCGTGGGAGGAGGACTGACCTACTGCAGTGGCACTTTAACTTTTTCTGATAATTTAGATGGTACTAGAAAAAGTATTGGGGCTTCATCTCAAGAACAAAGATACCCAAAATGGTATCGCTCCCAAACAACCACACCACCTCATTCCACAGACATCTATCTTGTTCAAAATGTTGCTCCTATACCACTGCTGTTTACAGCCCAGTGTTTGAAAAATGGAAATAGGCACCAATTGTCATTTGCTGTAGAAGATCAGATTGAAGTGCAGCTGCTCGGGAACCTCTTCAAACAGCACTCAGCTGCACATGGAGCAGAGCTGGGGCATGTGGCCGAAACGCTCACCTCAGGTGTCTCAGGATTAGTCATTTCTACTTGTGAGTCAGAACCCTTCCACTGTAGATCAAGTTTTCTGCAAAAAACACAAGCTGTTGAGCAATGACATCGCACCTCATTGATGTTTCATGCAACTCCATTAAGCAGCAGCTCAGGAAAGTAAAATCCAAATTTTATACAGACACAAAACAGCTGCAATGGCAATACGCATCCGTACTAACAGAACAACTTAAAGGAAAGTAGAGGAGCAACCACTTCTCTGCCTCTTCATTTCAGCCACTTGAAACAAAAGCCCCCAAAAGTTACTTCTGGGAAGCCCAATACTCCAGAAATCAGATTTTTAGATGGAGTGCTTCTAGAATACTGTTTAGGTATTTCTGTTGCTGCCACAACAATGGGGACTGGGGCCAGGGAAAACTATCAATGTTGCTTGGAGAAGAGAGGGAGAGGATCTGAGAAGTTCCAGCAGGTGACCATCAAAGCGACGTCTGCCAGACCAACTGCTTTGGCTTGGATCTCACTATACAAAGCAATTTTTAACTTTGCAACAAGGCAAGTTAAAATTAGTGTGAACTGCAGAAACTGTTCTGAATACAAACCAAAGTGAGCAGTGGCAAACAAGTACAGATTCCCCATTCAAAACTGTGCTGACCTGAAACTGCTCACTGTTTTTCATTTGTATTGCACATTTTGTGTATTAGCATTTTGTGTATTTCCTCATTTACGGAATATCTATTTCCCATTTATTAATGAAGCTTATTTACTGATATCATAATCATTTATCAAGGAAGTGATGACTGATACAGTGTTGCATGTTATGTTATACCTCTCCAACGCAAGAAAGATTCCAGAAGCAAAGAATTAGGTCCTGCAAGTTCAACACTGCTCTAGCCATGTGCTTCTCTACAGAATCAGTGTTCCCTGGGCCTTCACGACAATATAAAAACTTAAAACTCTATCCTCCAACAAATTTCAGCTGCCACTCTGATATAGAAATCAAGCAGTAAGCAAGAAAGGCACACTTTTCACAAGAATATTAAAGGCAAGGACACGATTCAGGCCACGAAGCTCTTGATTCCTTTCACAGTGGACAGAAATATCCCCAACTGTGTAAACACAACCTTAGTCAACAGCATGACAAATCCATACACAGATAAATGTCACATGCTGACATCAGTGCCACAGCAACCTAATCAAAGTACAGCCTTCATCTATTTTTAAACCTTAATTAAAGCTATTTTTCTTTAAAGCAAAACAACAAAAAAATCTTTTAAAATCCCTTTAAAAATTACATATATATAAGTAAAACAGTGCTGAAGTATTTATTTCTCTGTGTTACTGGAGGCATAAAAATGAAGCTACATCCAGCCCTGAAACTAACTTCCATCTGATGCGTCACTGCAACTAGAAAGCAGAAGATAAGGATTTGGGAAAGTGTACACATCAGATTGGCGCTTACATTTATACTGGAAATTTACCCAGACAGGTTAAAAATAACACTGAGAACGTTCACAGCCATTCTGAAGGTCGCTTTCAACAGAACTGCTCTTTTTATAGTAAAAGCTCTTGCCTACATGTGACTAGCTATTGCTAGCACTTTTGCCCCCAAAAAACATGCTGCACAGTTAGGTTCCCTTGGCTGAGAATTCAGGTCACAAACAATACGAGAAAGCCACAGCACAGAAATCAAGTCCACCAGCTACTTGACTGACTGATTTTCCTTTTTAGAATTAACCCTTCGCTGACTTAAAAAAAAAAAATCATTTTTCTCTACCAGCACAGCATGGCTAATGTAGTTATTATCCTTTTCTATGGTTTTAAAGCCTTGTTATCACAGGGTCCCACTTCTATAGTGCAAGAGGCAACAAAGGGCAAGAAAAAGAGTTTGCTTGGACAAAGCAGCACAGCCTTCTGATTTCCTGGCCTTGCAGGGCACCAGGCAAGGGAGAACAGCAAGGCTACCTGCAGAAAGGCAACATTATAATTGAACTGGCTGAACGTCCGCACTAATTGATCTCGCAGCCTGTTCTTTGCTCTGACCCTGACGACTCACAGGCTATACTCCACATTCTCCATTTCAAAAGGAAGTGATCCAGGAAGAGAAAGCACCCAGAAATGCCTGATTCAACTCTTGCTTTACAGCAAAAAGTGTAAGAGGCCTCGCCCGTTCCCTACGGCTTTTAAAGTTTTCTGTGATTGCTCTATGTAAAAAAAATTAAGCGTCTTCAGTAGCGAAATCTCCAATTTAGGGGGGCGTGCTTCAAAATGAAGCCCCCATCAGGGACTCCTTCCCTGAGACAACAGCAGGTTGCTTTCATAAACAGATAATAAACCAGTTTTCATAAACAGATTCAGGTTTGTTTAAAAAGAGCATAAGGAACAGACAATTTTTCCCATTTTCACTCCATCAGTCCTCCCGTGCTATTCACCATACGCCATACAAGACATTTTCAGCAGGGATTCAACCAAAGATAAAGTTTGCATATGCATTTCTATACAGTACGTGGAAGTGAAGTGAAATGGCATCAAGTCCTGAAGTCCTCTATCCTTCTCTCTAGCAATCCAAGGCTAACCACCACTTACCATGGCAGCAGGCTCATTTTCAGAAGATTGCTTGACTGTGCTCCAGCAGCATGCAGAGTACTATCTAAGAAAGCCTTACGCCCATAAACAAAGCCCGTGTTACTTCCAGTGTTGCAGGAATGGAAAAAGCCGCTATTTTGCTTTGTAAGGACGGCTTGGTCACAAACATCAACAACTTCCCCACACATGAACTTAGGTACGGAGTTGCAAGAACTTGCAGAAGTCATCATTCAGCATTGGCACAGAGCTCAACGGTAACCACACGTAACCTGCACCGACGTCCACTTTCCAGGTTTTCCTTGAAAGAGGGAGTGGTAAAGACTGGAGTCTATTTGCAGAGGTTGGCTGCAAGCGTTCTCATTGATCTCTTACCCTGATCCTTCTATGCATTTTTAAAAGAAGAAACTTGCTGTTTAAAGACTCTTGCAGCAAGAGTCTTAAACTCATTGCCAGCACTTCCTTTGGCTGGAACACATGACAGATTTAAGAGTTTCTGTAAGTTATGTGTGCTTAACAGATAAATAAAGATATCGGCTTCATGAAAGATTTCCGTCTTATTATTCCTTGCAGAAACATACCAAACGAAGGCCTGCTTAGCATCTATGCAACACTAAGCAGCAGCCGCCACCCAGGAAAAAGCTGTCAGTGCAGAAGAGAAAGATTTTTATTTGGTAGGATATGAAAACTTCATCCATAACACACTGCACAGCTGTCAGTGAAAGAGCGCACTAAGAGGAACTGTAAATCACTCGTGTCAAACACAGCCTGCAGAAGGCAGCTGGGAGGCGTAAGACGCTGCGAGGCACACGGAGCATTTCCCCTTACCAGAATCTCCGCTTTCATGAAAAAATTTCCTTTCCAAGCCCTTGTGGCCTCGCACAAGCAAAGCAGTGCTGCCCCCCGAGCGCACAACCAAACTGAGCTATACGGAAGGGAAGAAAATGAATCTTCAGCAATAAATAACAGGAGTTTAAGAAATGAGACACACGGAGAGACAGAGAGAGAGAGCTGGACTGACAGACAGACAGACAGAGTGTGACAGAGACAGAGCGACAGAGAGAGACAGAGACAAACACACGCACACAGGCACAGAGAGAGAGAGAGAGAGAGAGAAAGAGAGAGACACACAGAGAAACACACACACCGGGAGAGAGAGACACTGACACAGAAAGAGAGAGAAGAGACAGAGAGACAGAGGTAGAGAGACAGACAATTTTTCCCATACGGAAGATACGGAGAGAAAGAGACAGAAAGACAGACACAGAGACAGTGAGACACAAACATGCACAGACACACAGAAAGACAGAGACAGTGAGTGAGCAAGAGACGGAGGGCGCGAGCACGACAGAGGGAGAGCGCGAGCGCGACGGAGGGAGGGTGAGCGAGCAAGAGAGAGAGAGAGCGCGCCACAGAGAGAGAGAGAGAGCGCACCACAGAGAGAGAGAGAGAGAGTGCCACAGAGAGAGAGAGAGAGCACGCCAGAGAGAGAGAGAGAGCGCGCCACAGAGAGAGAGAGAGAGAGCGCCACAGAGAGAGAGAGAGAGAGAGAGCGCACCACAGAGAGAGAGAGAGAGAGAGAGCCACAGAGAGAGGGAGAGAGAGAGAGAGACACAGAGAGAGAGAGAGAGCCACAGGGAGAGAGAGAGAGCGCCACAGAGAGAGAGAGAGAGAGCCACAGAGAGAGAGAGCGCACCACAGGTAGAGAGAGAGAGCGCACCACAGAGAGAGAGAGAGAGAGAGAGTGCCACAGAGAGAGAGAGAGAGAGAACCACAGAGAGAGAGAGAGAGAGCGCCACAGAGAGAGAGAGAGAGAGAGAGCCACAGAGAGAGAGAGAGAGCGCGCCACAGAGACAGAGAGAGAGAGTGCCACAGAGAGAGAGAGAGAG